>NC_056607.1:10700517-10950517 GCF_018340385.1 Cyprinus carpio | reverse complement strand
AATAAAAGCTTGTACCTTTGCTAATACACACACACACACATACAAGAACATTATCTGTTATCTGAAGCTGCTTGAGCATTAACTGGATAGTTTGACTTTAAAGGGATAGTTCACCCAAAAATGAAAATTCTTTCATCATTTACTCACCCTTCCAAACCCGTAAGAGTTACTTTCTTCTGTTGAACACAAACGAAGATATTCTGAAGAACGTGGATAAACAAACCGTTTCTGGTCCCCACTGACTTGCATAATATTTTTTTGTCCATACTACAGAAGTCAGTGGGAACCAGAAAGTGTTTGGTTACCCACATTCTTCAAAATCAGTTCTCGGCACAACTTGAAGGTGAGTAGATGATGACAGATTTGTGATTTAAATGAGGTTGCTGATGGGGGAGTTCCATCTCTTTGATGTGCTGGTGGTTTGTAGGAGTGCAAACCAAGTAAACGCAAGTGAAAGTCTGCTACGATGGAAAAATCTGGTGGAAGTCTTTTTGCATTACCCATCAAAGACCAGTTTAGGAGTTTGGGGCTTTCCTCTGTGGTATAGTTTTGAGGATTTTGCAACAAGACAACAGTTAATGTTTAGTAATTCTAACAGGTGACTCAGCAGCATATGGCCTGTGGTCTAAAAGTTCAACAATCAAATCCCTGAGAATATTACAGTAAAACTGATGTTGAGGTTTAAACTTAAACAGCATTCTTATCAGTCATTCATTTCCCTCTGATTTTAGCTGTGATTTATTGTTAGGGTCGGGATAGGAGACAGTTAAGAAGCTTTGGTCCAGGACCAACAAAAATCTTATCAACCCTTGGATATGAAGTGATTCACCTTGTTTGCTCATGTTGACAAATAGCCCGAAAAATCCAGCTAAGCAGATCGGAGGATGAGAAGTGAAGAACTTACTTCAGCGCAGCAGCTCATCGATGTCAGTCATCAAAAGCAATGTTTCCTGAAACTGAGTGGGAAGTAATGCACACCTCTTTAATTTGCACTGTTATACTATATCCCTTTTGTAGTTTCCCACGAATGTACACATGCAGTTATGTGTAAACTTAATACACATTCCTGGTCTCATTGTAAAGTCAAGTCAAGTCAAGTCAAGTCAAATCAAATCAAATCAAACAGTATAAACAAATAAAATAAAACAAAGTACAATAAAATAAAACAAAGTAACATAAAATGAATAAAGGTAAAATAAATTAAAGTAAAATAAAAAATAAAAAAAAATAAACCTCACTGTCATTGAGAGTAATTCTTTACGAAATTGAGTGGTAAGTAATGTACACCTCTTAACATCCTTTGTACTGACTGTTCCAGCTCTGTATCATTTTCTTTACTGAACTGAAAAATGACTTTAACCACAATTATTTTTATAGGTTTTACCCTGGAAAATAATATAGAGCTGTAATAGTAGAAAGAATGTCAAGTGAACTTTTACTGATGGCATACAACCAGAAATGTTGGGATGCACTGTAAATACATTCAGAAATTTCAATAATATGTGGCTGGTGACAAAGAAAAGCAACATCTCTACTAAATCCTCCTGCTGCATTGTTCAGAAAAGTTTCCATCACAGCTAATGTAGAGAGACTGTTTTAATGTAAATAGCCATCACTTCCTTTCCTGTTTCCTTTCATTCAGAACTTTGTAAACAAATAAGTCAGATTTGATTCACAGGGTCCCAATGCAGTGTTCACTGCTTCCTACATACTGAGTGGAGGATATCTAAGTCTCTTATGCTCACCAAGGTTGCATTTATTGATTTTAAAAAATTGTGAGATTTCATTACAATTTCTATTTGAATATATTTTAAAATGATATTTATTCTGAGAAGCAAAGGTGAATTTTCAGCATCATTACTCAAGTTTCATTCTAATATGCTGATTTGCTGCTTGAGAAACTTTTATTATTATAATTATTATTATTAATGTTAAAAAAACTGTGCTGTTCAATACTTTTTGTGGATTTTTTTTTGATGAATAAGAAAAGTTTAAAAGAACAGCATTTATTTGGAATACATTTTTTTTGTAACATTACGACTTTCTTTACTCTCATTTTTGATCAATTTAAAGCATCTTTGCAGTATCTGATTCTGAATATCAGTAAAAATCTCACTGAACCCAAAATATAACATGCATACTGTTTATTTATAATTTATATTTAAATGGTGTTAAGTTAAGTATCACTGAGATATATATATATATATATATATATATATATATATATATATATATATATATATATATATATATAATATATATATATATATATATAATCAATATTTTGGATTAGTTTAAAATGAAGATGTAATTAAGATTTAATTAAATTTTAAAATACTTGTAATCAGACTAAAATTACTTTTTATTGATTACATGATTACATATTATTTACACAATAGCAATAAATTATCCATAATTTATTGATTTTCCCCAATTCCTCTTTTTCATCTTTTAAATGTTCCTTTCTAAAATAGCCTACTGCTTATACATTTAGAAAGTCTTCCAGTTCATTTCACACAAACACAAACAATGCACACATTAACACTAATTCACATTTAAATTAAACATAAACATAAACGTCTTCTGCATCTTTCACCTATAAGTGTTTTATTTTGATTAATGCTATTTTAAAATTAAAATTACTTAATTTTACATTTATGATTTAAATAAGACATTTATGATTTAATTAATATATATATATATATATATATACACAAATATAATATACATACACAGGTTGGAATCTTTACTTCTTAATCAAATCCATGACTTCACATGGTTCTCTTTGGAATGTAGTCCTTGTCACCTGCGTAATCTGTGAACACCACACAAACATGTCATTGTGTTGTGTACATATGTTTACAGAAAAAACAAACCGCAAGACATTTAGCAAGAATATATAGCAGGCAAAGCCGCCAGCCTCACTGTCACTTGTCTGATGTTTCAAACTTGACATAAACAAACTAATTCATTCTGCATGACAGTTTTGATCCTCGGCTGTTTTGCTAAACTGCCTCAAGTCAGTTTGCAACCAGTTTGTCCCCTTATATAATGCCAGCATGCTTGTGAGCTCTGCTGCATGGAAACACAGCCAGAACACAGTGTGATATCACTGTTATGTAGTATTTCAGGTAAGACTTGTGACTAGACTGCTGCTCTGTGCGCCAAAAGTTCAATTGTGCACAACAAAAACATATGTACTTTTACTGTACAGTAAATGGACAGATCATTACATATGATAGTCAGGCCTGGAGAAAGTTAGTGACGTCAGAGACTATGGGCTGAACTCTCCGTATGACATGATTTTTTGAAGTCTCATATATACATATTTATATATATATATATATATATATATATATATATATATATATATATATATATATATATATATATATATATATATAATATATATAGATATATTATATATATATATACACACATATGTATAATGAATGGTGACAATTTTCAATACATAAAAAATCATTTTTTGTTGTAGTTGTTGTTATTTCAGCAAAACTTGTTTTGTGCTCCACATATGGAATAAAAGACAATAATAAAGGTTTTGAACAACAAGAGAGTAAATAATGACTGACCTACCATAATTTTTACAGTTGCCTCTTCCCTTCAGTCTTTTCTCAAGCCTGAGTTGATTTTCTCTTGTACTCCTTTTCAAAATGACTCAAAATTTCAGCAATATTTTTGACTTTCCCTGCGGATTCTGTGATCACCTGTTGCATAATGATATTGTGGCATGCATGATTCTCTCTGATTATCATCCTGAGAATGTTGCATCATACATGCAACTGGTTGATATAATCCAGACACCCAGAGATGATAAACACCATAAGAGAGCTAAAGAAAGATGCTGAATGAACACACAACAGTATTTCATTTCTCAACCAAAGGAAGTCAGATAATTACACAGCCTGCTGTGGGGTATCTTTGTGAATTAGGAAACTGCTTTTTAGGTATAGTTCTATAGAAGCAGCTCACTAGGTTTTGAAACACAGCTATTGTGTCAGAGGATGTGAAGCAATAATATATTTCCTAATGCACAGAAAACATACACTGCTGTTAAAAATTTGGAGTCAGTAAGATTTCAAATGTTTTTTAAAGAAGTCTGTTATGCTCATTCAAAAGTTGTGGGTCAGTAAGATTTATTTATTTGCTTGTTTAATTATTTATTTGAAAGAAAGAAGTAATTTTATACAGTAAGGATGAATGAAATTCAATTAAAAAGTAGAAAAGTGGCAGTAAAAAGTGGCACAAAACATTTATACTTTAACAAAAGATTTCTATTTCAAATAAATGCTATTCTATTATATTCTAATATAATAGAATAGAACAGAATATAATAGAATTTAAATTGTTTAATTTAAATTAATTACAAAAACATTTTAAATATATTAAAACAGAAAAGCTTTTCTTTGGATTTTAAAAATAATTCACAAAATTACAGTACAGTAAAATTCACAGAATACTGAAAAATAAAAACATGATCAATTACATTATTTTATATTATAATATATTATATTTTATTATTTTTTATTTTAATAATACATTATTTTATATTATAATATAAAATATATTTTATTATTTTTTATTTTAATAATATGTCACAGCATTACTCAAAGAGTCCTAAAAATAGAAATCATAAATTATATTTAATATTATTTTATATTTTATACTATAGTATAATACATTATTTTAAAAACTGTATTTTACAATTTATTAAATATATATTTTTTAAGGTAAATAGTACTTCACTATATTATTGTTTTTACTTTATTTTTGATTAAATAAATGCAGCCTTGGTGACCATAGAAGACGTCTTTCTCAAAATATTTTAAAAATCCTAACTTTGACATTTAAAATATAAGTTGTTCAAGCCTTTTTGATGTTGCTCTCACAAGTTCCTAGAATGGAAATAACTGAATGGACAAATATTAACACAGCTGGATTCTTTTTTTTTTTTTTTTGCAGCCCCAAGTGATAGTACAGCTAAACAGTTCGATGTACTAAGAGGTTTGCCATTTGTGTTAAGCTTCTAAAAGTAAAAAACTGAAAAACATTAACAATTAGCCACATTCTGACCCTAATCTAATGGGGACACGGTGTGCAGCCTCCTGGGAAGCTCTGAAAGCAGGGAAAGTATTGGACTGTCAGCATAGAAAGACCCATTACAAAGACTGTCCATTCTTTTATAGAAGGCCATCTAACAGTTTTAGCCTACTGTGAGTTGCTTGAAATAGTACACAGCAACAGCGCCCACTTCCCCTGCACACCCTCAACGCAAACGTGCTAAACCAAAACACGCATTCAGTAAACAAGAGAACACAGGCTAAAAATAGAGCCGAGGCTTTCAGCTGTGGGTGCTGACCTCAAGGAAAAGCGTGCTGGGACAGGGAGAACAGCTGGCGTCACTTTCTCCAGCTTTGTTTCTTGCTCTCTAATAGAGAACGGAGGGAAAGGGATGAGTCGGTCCCCGAGCTGGATTCAGCATGCTGACTGAGACTCATTAGTATCCACGCAGCTCTGCCTTTCGCAGGTCATTAGCTCGAACGTGGCTTACAGGCCTGCTATGATGGATGCACAATGTTCTGATTTATAGCCAAGATGAGAGTTAGGGAATAAGGGATGGAGGAAGACACAAAGGGAGGAGGAGTTGTAGGGAGTATGGAAGCTTTGGGAGAGGGACTGATGCAAAACAGGAACCACAGAACAAGCACAGGAAATGAAGGAGGTACACAGGTGTGATAGAGGACAGCGTAGGCGCCAAGCCATTTGGCTATTACTGCTCTCCTGCACCATATTCTGTCTTCTGTAATGCATATTTCTATCTTATGCTCACAAAAAAGTGACAGTGCAGTTAAATATTATATAGTTTACTTATTTGGTAACTTGCTACTGTTAAAAGATTTTTTAATGTCTTTAAAAGAAGTCTCTTATGCTCACCCAAGGCTGCATTTGATTAAAAAAAATAAAATAAATAAATACATAAATAGAATTATATTTTAATATATTTTAAAATTTAATTTATTAATAATATTAATAATAATAAATATAATAAAATAATAATTAAAACAGTTGTGTGGCTTAGTATGCTTGGGAAAAACATATTTTTAATATTTAAATTTTAAAATATTTTTCAGGATTCTTTGATGAATAGAAAGTGAAACAAGTTCTTTTTGTAAGACTGTAAAAAGCCTTTACTGTCAATTTTAAACAATTTAATGCATTCTTGCTGAATAAAATTATTAATTTCTTTAAAAAATCTTACTTTTTTAATCTTACTTGTTAAGTACTATATTATTTTTTAAGTACTATATTATTTAACGTTGTCACAATTGATATTGTAGTTTAATTTTTCTTACTCCACGATCACTTTCTTCTCACATAATGAAATATTTTTAACTAACCTACTTTAAATCAATATTTCATGTCCACTTATTTATTAATTTGGTAAGTCATAAATTCATTATCACACACTAAATGCTATTAGGTTGACCTCATTACTTTGCTGGTGTTTATTTAGCAATAATGATCAGCTGACTGTACATTTTCCTTTACTTAATTCATTTTTGCAAACTTTAGTGTTCATAAATCAAAACAAATTCAAGATTATACATTTGAGCAAATACAAACCAGCTGATAATTGTTCAGACACTAAATGTTTTTGTTCTCAGTTAAAGTATCACAGGAAACCTTAACAACTTAAAAATTACACCAACACGTGGCTAGCAACATTTCTCTTTACAAGCTGTACAAGCTTTCAGCAACTTTATAACGGTCTGTAATCCTTCCTCTTTTTCTTACAAGCCCCAGTTTTGTACCTCCAGCAGTCTGAAACGCTAAGGCCACTGCACAGAGTGTAAACAGGAAGTGGATGTGTCGGTCCGAGGTCTCTGGGGACGACTGGAGGGTGAGCGGAGATCAAGACCGGCAACAACAGAGGGGAAATTAGCGGACAGCTAGCAGCTAGTCAAAAAACAACTTCAGTCCATCTGACGAATGACTTGAGCGTTGGAGGAATGTCTGTGAAACAATGGCTTTGAAAGGTGATTTAGCACTGAAGCAAAGGGATTTTTCCATGATTTTCCTTTGGCAGGGAGAAAAGCGGCCGAGAGCTGCTGCTGCATCAAACTAGTCAGTTAATGAGGTCATTTCAGTTTGTGTGTACAATATCAGTTTTTTTTTTTTTTATTAGATCTAGTGGTGTTTGCTCCTGTAAAGCTTGCTGCCATGATTGCTAAAGCATTGAAGGAGACTGACAGGAAAACAAACCACACAGTTTGATGCATCATTAATGTCTGGAGCACAGATGGTGCAGGATGAGTTACGTTCCATATGTTTTCACTGCATTATGTTATCAAGCTTCATGTCTTTGAAAGTACATGCTGCCATTTTGTACCAACTCAGAAGACAAAACACACCGCAGGGCTTGAACGCACCTTTTACATATTGTTAGGTGTGACTTCTATTATTTTGTGTTGTTCAAATACATGCTCTTATTTTGAAGTCACACCCGTAATGTTGCAAATAACTTTGCTTTTTACCAGTGCGACAGGTTCAGACTGTCTCTGCTGTCAGGGAACTGACATTTTCACACCCATCTCACAGGCACTGCCTCAATTATAGTCGAGTACATATGACTTGTTGGCGCCAAAAGCCTTGTGGTTAGTACGTCGACATATAGAGCAACTGTGCTCACAGCAACCCGAGTTCGAATCCTGCCTCGAGGTCCTTTGCTGATCCCGCTCCCCCCTCTCCACCCCAATACTTTCCTGTCATCTCTCCACTGTACTCTCAAAATAAAAGGCACAAAAAGCCCATAAATATAACTTTAAAAAAAAAGTACACATGACTTCCCTCTGCCAAACACTTCTCTTTTCTTCAGTCAGATTAGAGAGTGTAAAGTTTCTACTACTTAAAGATATAGTGCACCCAAAAATGACAATGTGCTGTTTTCTCACCCTCAGTCCATCCGATATGTATAGGTGACTGTGCTGAATGAGCAATCAAGCTCCTATATCTTGGATGGCCTGAGGGCAAATAATAGCAAATTAAAGTGAATTAACAGCTAATTTTCATTTTATTTGTGAACTATCCATTTAAAACTGATGTACGAGTTCAAGGCAAAAACTTCCAAAAACCCATTCAAAGCACCAGGTGAAAATGTTAATGGAAATACGCTTTTACCTTTATGCCAGCTGCAACTGCAAAAACACAAACAATTCCTGTAAGAGAATACTCACAGAGGGTTCTGTAATGGGATGAATATAACAGCCTCATGGCCAGAGGAAGCCAAAGTGGGAAATGCCCTCGATCTGCCAACATTTCAAAACAATAAGAACTACAGCTGACTGACTGTGTCCTGCTGGTTTCCACACAAACAACAGCCAGTATCTTTCTCCAAACACTCGATATGTAGTTTGTGTAATACTAGTTGATTTTGGGAATGTATGACAGTCCTCATGGAAACAGAGCTGTTTCTGCCCCCATCAGAGCGATATAGAGTTATACGAGAAACCCCTGTAACAAACTGGGTTTAACTGTCCCTGGCAGTCACTACTGGTACAAATCCGGACTTGTCCTATGAACACAAACCTTTGTTTCACACTTACAGCCAAAAAAAGAGTGCTGATGATGACATGAGTTTTTTAAGGTATAGTGTGAATGTGTCACATACACTTTCAGTCTTTGCAGAACTACAGTTAAAACTCCCAGAATATAGACGCTTGCAACTAAAACACACAGAGACAGCTGCATGCTGAAAAGAAAAAGGCTGCAAGACTTGTATTTGTGGTTTTGAATTGGAGTTTAGCCCCAATTCCCAAATCCAAGAATGTAATTATGTAACAATTCTATTTGGAATGCCTGTTTTTAAAGGAATAGTTCACCCAAAAATCCTATCATTATTTACTCACCTTTCTTTTGTCATCTTTAAACACAAAAATACATTAAGCTAAGGAGTTAATGACAGGATTTTCATTTTGGGTGAACTATTTATTTAAGAGATTATTTTATATAGATACAAAGCTGTCACTGAGGCATCATCCTGAGGTACAAAAGCTAAAAGGTACATCTTTGTACCTTAATACAGTATTAGTACCTTAAAGACACATAGTAGTACTTTAAAAGTACATATTTCTACCTAAAGTGTACATATTAGTCATTTTAATAGAGTGCCACCTCAATCAGACAGATTTGTACATTTTGTTCTCAGAGTGTACTTGGTTTTAAAAGTGGTTTTAAAAGCTTACACAGTTGTAAAACAATACAACTAGGAGGGAGAATAAAACTAAAAGTAACCGGTAAGACCCAGATGAGATCTGTCGGAGTTTCATAACGCTGCATGCCAGGACTCCTCACTGAGCAGCCATCTGTAACATTACCACGGTGCTTCAGAGCAACTTGGCTGCATTTTTATTCACTCACACAACTACGTGCAGAACAACACGAGGTCGAGATCTCTGTGGGGAACAAAGTGTAAAACTTGCAATCTTCCTCAGCAAAGCCAAGATCATGAGGGTCAGTAATAGTAAAGCTGAACATCAGAAGAAAATGTGCTTCACCAACAGGGAGTTTCACAGCCTTTGTACACTGCGATTTTCCTGTGTATTGATGTTTCTCAGAGCTGCACATTTCATCTGACCTTGAGTACAACACAAATTGAAAAACAGAATGAGTCAAGCTAGTTTTGTAACATCTAAGTCATAATTAAATGAAATAAAATTAATAAAAAATTGTATTGATTATATATATATTAATGTATATCCAGAGCTGGGTAGTAACGGATTACATGTAATCTGGATTACGTAATCAGATTCCAAAACTCAAGTACTTGTAATTAGAGTAAACTACTTTTTAAAATACTCGTAATCAGACTACAGTTACTTTTTTATGGATTACATGATTACACTTTATTTACACAATGGTAATAAGTTGTTCACAATTCATTGATTCTCCTAAATTTCCTTTTTTTTAACATGTATATTTTTTCCTGTTAAACCTGACGAATATATACATTCGTGATTCTTCGAGTTTTTCCGGCGGAGAAGGGGAGGGGTGTCAGAATCGCGCTCAGAAGAAATCAGCAACAAGATAATGGAAAATGGAGGGGAACATAGCCTTTAATATGTTCTTTAATATATATCATTGTTACTACCTTATGCACTTCAAGTGTTTTGAGATGAAATATTTAACTTATATGGTCTTTAATATATATATATATATATATATATATATATATATATATATATATATTAGCAATGTTATTCTTGTGAGTTTCATGTTCTTTAATATTCAATTTTTGTAATATTGTTTGTCTTTTCCTCATTGTTACTATGCACTTAAAATGTTTTGAGATGGATAGAAATTTCATTGCTGTGTGAATTTAG
Organism: Cyprinus carpio; assembly: GCF_018340385.1. Lineage (NCBI taxonomy): Eukaryota > Metazoa > Chordata > Actinopteri > Cypriniformes > Cyprinidae > Cyprinus > Cyprinus carpio. The sequence goes on along the minus strand of NC_056607.1, from coordinate 10,940,117 downwards.
TCTTTTTCAAAATTCATGTTTGCAATGTAGCTATTTTTTTATGTTTTTCATTGATACATTCATATACACTTCTAGTGTTTTATTAGATTCAATATTAGACCTGGCAGTGATATTGCTGTGAATTTTATGTTTTTCAATATTGGTTTTTGTAATGTAGCTGTTTTCTAAATTTACTTAATTATAAGTAAATATCCTTTAAAATCATTAGATGTGATTTTGTTTTATTCAGTGTTACTAGCAAACACTAACAGGGTACATTAGTGTTAGTATTTTGTAAGTACTAACTGTCCATACATTGCACTTGAAAAAGAAGTTATTGTGGCTCTTGTTGGTGAATTAAATACATTTTGTGGAATATATTTTTTCTTTGTAGAGGTCAAAATAGTACAAGATTAGACTAATTCAATATATGTGATATCAAACAAGGGTTAGCACAAATGTAATCTAAATGTAATCCAAAAGTAATCAGATTACGTTACCAAAAATGTCTAATCTAAGAGATTATATTACTGACTACAAATTTTGTCATGTAATCAGTAATCAGTAACTGATTACAATTCATAAGTAATCTACCCAGCTCTGCGTATATCTTAATCTAATATAATATTTATTCATAAGTGGGTATAAAAACGATATGCTGTTAATTTAACACAAAGTAAGTGTTTTAAAAATTATATATAACTACACAAAAATAAAACAGTGAAAACCTACACACACTCAGTGACGTGACATTCAGCCAAGTATGGTGACCCATACTCAGAATTAGTGCTCTGCATTTAACCCATCCGAAGTGCACACACACAGAGCAGTGAACACACACACACACTGTGAACACACACCCCGGAGCAGTGGGCAGCCATTTTAATAGCAGTTGGGGGTTCGATGCCTTGCTCAAGGGCACCTACGTCGTGGTATTGAAGGTGGAGAGAGAACTGTACATGCACTCCCCCCACCCACAATTTCCTGCCGGCCCGAGACTCGAACTCACAACCCTTCGATTGGGAGTCAGACTTCTAACCATTAGGCCAAAAACCACTAAAACTCTTTTATATTGATTAACTTATATATTACTAAATGGAATTACATTCGTATCAGCCTGGTGGCACTCATAAACATGATAGCTGATGTTGCAAATCAATGGACGCTTAGTTTCATAAAACCACTAAAACTGGGCCAATCCTGAAACTGGCCTTTAGTGAAAACCCTTGAGCTGTCTATGCCCATCCTGCAAAAGCCTAAACAAATTGTGTTTTACCCAGTTTATAGGGTTAATATTTTTTAACAAACAGCCTGCCAGCACAAAATCTCTTTGATACACGCCCTAATCGCATTTAAACTCTTTTATTTGGATATGAAGAGAATAGATCATGTTCTTAGCCACAGCCACCCTTAAAAACATAACTGGATGATGTAACCCATTAGAAGTGGAAAAGTGCTATAAAATATTTCACATCTGTCTGACACAAAACTGGCTCTCATCTGCTTGCAGTGTTTGTGTACCAGGTTCTTGCTCTTAAGCCCATGTCTAAATAAGTACATCATCACTGAGCATTGTCTAGAAAGTGCCTACTTTATTCACTACAGTTATGAAACTGAGACATGTCTGTAATACTAATATCACTAGAGCTGCTTTGTCAACACCTTATGCACAAGCAACAGAGTAATTGTGAACTTATGTTACAAAAACAAAAGCTTCATTACAGAAAGTTCACAAGCTCATAAAGTAATATGAAATGTGCCCAATAAACATGGAAATGCAATGGTACAATGTCCCAATTAAAGGACCATGACATTTTCTAGTAAGTGCTAGCACATGAGAATAGCACACCTCTACGTTCAAGGATTTTATGCAAAGCTGCAGCGTCTGACTTTAGAAATCATTGCTTAATTTCGAGGAATTACAAGGTTGCACAATTATACAAGATGCAGCCTCTCAGAATTTCAACTGAATGACCGACATAAACAAAACAAACAGAAAAGGTCATTGGAAGCATTTCTCTCAATAGGGTTAGCATACTTTCTTGTCTGCTGTCATATACAAGGCTGGCAATCCACTAGGTAGTTATTATGGCTTTCTAAGCCAATCACTGTTGTTTTCGCTCATACCTTTGCTCAAACCCCAAAACCCAAATATTATACCGCATATTTCACATAATTTATCCTGCAGCATTTCTGTTAAGGACATGAATGAGAATCAAATGAGGAGAGCATTAGGAGAAGATTTTTACCAGATGACAGAATGAGTCATTAGCTAGTATTTGCTGCATTCACATTCAACCTCACATTCCCAACCAACTTTATAAGGTAAATCTAAATGTTTATTATTTAACCCATGCAACATTAACCTGTTAAAAATGTGAAATCTATGGGCTAATAGTACCGCTAGCCAGCAAACTAATTATAAATTAATCACAATACCCCTAAAAACAAATAAAGGCAATTTTGAGGTGATCCCTTTATGACAAAGCCAGTGGCAATGATAAAGCCTTTAAAACGCCCTTGTGCTTGTGTTCTTGCTTGTGTTCTGTGCAGTGTGCATAGCTGTACAATTGTAGCATTTATGTGTACCTGATGCAATAAGCACATTAAATAGAAAAACTAGAAGCTGTTATATATCATTTTGTCAAATATATTTCTAATCTATTGAGATAAACTGATATATCAAATACAGATTTTTTTTTTTATATCAAGAAAGTTACACAAATTTAATTAATATAAAATCTTGTTTAACCATTCTCCTGGGGTTTATCTGGTCATCCAGCAGGTCTCCCACCTAAAAACTGGAACAGAGCATTGGCCATGTCATTTTTTTGCTGTCACACCAAACCCTGTTTTGATTTTTTTCAGGAAACAGTGAGTGCGAGAGAAAAGAGGGTGGTGCTACCCTTGTATTCCTTCTTTACCCCTCTAAATGGCCAGCTGGGTAGAGAAATTAGGCAGAAATAAAGCCTAAAATCTGCAGCTATAAACAACCCCATGCCCCAGATCCTGGCCGTGCACCCTACTGCATAAAACCCACCCGTACCAAAACAGGACTGATGACAGATTCATTGAATAATGAATGGTTCTGACATGTTTTGTAGGTAACTGGGCCTGGCTATTGTATTTTAGTTATTTTTATCAAGATTATTCAGCCGAGCATGTTGCCTAAAGCTATATTGTACCAGAGTTACATGACCAACAATAAACAGAAGATACATAACATGCCCTGATACCCCACAGACCCCCACTCACACAATCACTGTGACATAATTACAACACATACACTTGATCTGAGCTCACATCCTAATTTCATCAGCACTCATCAAGTTGTTTAGCAGCTAATGACCACATTCTCAATAGCTTTAAAGCCATGGCACAGGACATAGTTTAATTAATGCTTATAAAAGCTTGTATGGATGCCCATGACCTCCATTTTTGTATGGTACGCTCTCATTAGAGGGGGTTATATAAACACATGCAGCTAATAATAGAGTGCACTTTCAAGTTTGGGAAATCATTAGAGAGCATCCAAAAATATGCTAGAGGGCAAGAAAGAAGATTCAATCTTCCTTTCCTTCCTTTTCCCAGTCCAAACCTGTGAATTTAATGGTAAAGTCAGTGTCACTGCGCTTTGTGACAAAGACATATAAACTGATAAATACAACCGATTTCTACTGTAGCACAAAAGCAAAATATCTGAGTCAGATTTGAGTTTTAGTGTATTAGAAATCCCCCGGTTTTCATAACATCAGTCCCGATGCTGCACATCTTGTGCATCCTATTTTTACACAGGTTGTACATCATCCCGGCTTCCATTAAAGGAGCGAACACGTGCGATGTAGTCATAACACAGCTGGGGATTTTACCCCATTTGGCAACACACCAAAATGAGACACTAAATTAACTGCACTTACTGCACCACTGAGGGCATCCATCCTCATTAGCATGGCATGAAACACCTTACTGTCATTGTTGGCTCCGCCCATCCGTCTGTCGGCCTTGGGATTAACAAAGAAAGCTTGCAAGCCTTATTGTGACTTATTACAATGGTCAGAATAATAATAATGTTCAAATTCAGTGAATTATTTTTAATGTAGAATATGCCTTACTGGAGGAATAACTGGAGAAAACAGACTAGGTGAATTGGTTAAATAATCTTACAAAACCTCAAGAAGATGTCCGAGTCAGATTTCAAATCTCAAAATCAAATGAATGCATGATTTTTAAATTTATTACAAAATATTTTCTCTAGAATGAGTGAATGAATAAATTTAAATCAAATAAATCAAACAAACAAAAAACAATTTGAACTTTTAGCCAATTTAAATGAGAAAAACAAAAGAAAAAAAGGGTAATTTATGCTGATGTTTTTCAAAATCATAAAAAAAAATTCATTTGGGATTTTATTTAATGTGCAGGAATTTTCACCCAATTAAATAATTCAAAAATACACGTAAATATCACACTATAGTTGTTGCCTCCAGACTACAATGTCTCTATGAAAAGCTCTGCTGAGAACCTGAAAGAAACGGACATCAAAGAGAAATATGTTTTCAGAGTGCCTCCAGGTATGAGTCTCTCAAATCTAAAGTAACCGTCCTTTGCTGAACCGCCGGTTCAAAAATGCAATATAGAAAAACACATTTTTGTGTCTAATAATTTTCTTCTTGATCTTTATTAAAAACTGAGAATGAGTGCGCCACGTAAGCATGTCTTTACTTTGCTCATATGTTGAATGTTTTCAGGGATCAAATCACAGGTGCAAATAAGAGCTGGTGGCAACAATGAGTTTAAAACACAAACGTAACAAGACAATTCGAAAATCTATTCTGGGCAAGACTGGAGGCGACTGATTATTTTCTGTGACGGGGTGTAATAAGATCAGACAGAGATGTCTGGAGAGAAACGGGCAGATGTTTAAGGAGGGGGTCAGGGATGACCAGCTTCGGTTGACTCACCATCAATGGTGTTAAACCTTAACAGTTGTTTTTCCTGCTTAATGTCCCCCCGGTCTCATCTATTGAGAGCTTTAAATGCTCCCTGCAGGTTGTTGTCATATACTGTATCTGACAGCACAACAGTGACCAATTCAATCTTATTGTGTTTAAATTCAATTTCCTCCAAGACCTTTTGCTAATGACAAATGTGTCAAATGATTACTGTAACATTGTCCAGTAAACATGTGGCACTAACTGAGAAGGTAACACTTCAACAACAATGCTATGTTAAATTTTGTATAGCTGGTATTAAAATAAAAGGATGGTTAGTAGGTAATTCCTACTATTGTTTCTGTTCCTTAAGGGTTCCACTAACATTTATTTGAGAATGTTTAAGGATTAATAACTTTGGGGGAAAAAAATAATTTTATTGATGAATGATGAGACTAAAGTTCATACTCATAAGAGTCAATTGTTCAGGAATCAGACTGAATGCACCGTACGTTCTGCACTGTGAATTAGGTAGCAGTGTTGCAACGCCATAAAATAAGCATCACAGGAAACTGTGTCAAAGTCCTTTAGTAGCCTCAATAAGACAGAAAAATCAAGTAAATGGTTATGAAAGAAGAACATATTCTGGAACAAACAGGTCAACTGAGGTCTAAATCAAAGTGAAAGACAACTAAGAGATTCACAAGCACATTTATCTGTTCCTCTAATAGCACCTTTAGCTATTGAATGACCACAATACACCTTTTTCTGTCCACACACACATTCCACTGAGTACAATCTACAGTCGCTGGGAGACAGCTGGGTAACTCGCCCATTTACACTGACACGCTCACAGTTCATAACCCGCTATCACTTTTAGACCAATGATACCCCACATTTGTTCAAAGATACTGCACCACGCTGACCTTTAGCGTCGTAATTACAGTTTCTCAGGCCTGTACACCTTATCAAAAGCTACGTCACATTAAATGGGAGAACGCAAAGAAATTAAATGGCTTTAGAGGGAGTATAAATTGCTGTCCTCCCCCAGTGTCTTCATTTGATCTCAGCATGTGATAATTCAGCTATCAATTGATAAATGTCATCAGCAATGTGCCATTTGTGTGTCTCCCAGAGCAAATTTAGTTCATCATCAGAGCTCAGTGCAGTTTTAGATTTATTAATGTCCCTGTCTGCAGGAAAACCCTGCATGACCCCGGTGTTTGTGTTTCATAATCTAGTTTGCCATCTTTGTCTCTCCCATCTTCATTGTCTTTCTCTTTCTGTCTGTAAGCTGAACCATTTTTTTGATTAAAGGGAAAGTTATTTTGAAATGAAAATGTTTTTGACATTCAACCTCACACCATTCTAACTTCACATCTGTGACTTTCTTTCTGTAGAAAAACATAAGATAAAAAAGGTATTTAAAAAAAATAACACTTTTAACCAAAATAGCTTTGTGTTCACAGAAGAATGATGACAGAACTTTAATTTTTGGTGTTTTCAACTATCCCTTTTAAAGGTGAAGCTTAATTTTTATCATACTTTTTCTGTTATACAGAAACAGGAAGAAATTTATAGGTAGATTTCCCCCCAAAAATGTTGCTTTGTGGCAAATACTGTGAAGCAATGGCATGAGTCTGGTACATGACTATTGATGGGTTGTCCAGGAAACATTCATTATTTTTGGTGCAGAAATGAAATGCTTCACCTTTATTGAAAACCTTGCTGAAATGATATTTCCTTAATGTTAACTAGTCTGACTCCCCCGCTAAACATTTTTCAACAAACACCCATAATAACAAGTTCCTCCCTGTCTGGCTTATCTTGGACATTGTTCTCAGTGTCAAAGTTCAAGAAGGATGTGTGACATAAACTGAAGTGTTATAGTATCTGGAAAAGCATTGCGAAATACAATTTAGTTCCAAGTTCCAATTGACTGTCAGGTCTTTACAATGACTAAATATGGCAGCATTCAGATTTTATATAATATATTCTGTCCAAGGTTACTGAAGCAGATATGGCGCCCGTAAGGTGACATGTTTGGTTCACTTAGTTTTGTTGTGGCCACGACATAATAACTCATATATTTTGTATAATTATGCTAGCATTTGCTAGCCTAACATATATTTTGTTAATAAACACCTGACAATTATGCCAATAAAGTTTTGACTTTAAGATTGTATTTATGCTTATGTGTGATGATAAATTAGTGTGTTGTGTTTTCATTTACAAATGAAACTACGTGAATGATTAATTGATGCATTTACAGTAGGCTAATATTTACAAAAGTATTCAGAACATTAAAAAAAGAGATCGAAATGAAGGGAAAAAATTAATATAAAGGAATATAAAAATATAACCAATAATAATAGGCTAATAATAATATCCAAATATTACGGGGAAAAGACGGTCAGTTAATGGACTTACAAGACGATGGATAAAAATGTTTTCTTTTAGACCTATTTTATATTATGCACTTTATGTAACATTTATTCATGATAAACTTAATTTGAATGCTGACTATCTCACATGATACAGTCCATTAGCCAAGGCCTATGGTTAATATAATAATTTAATAATGTAATAATTTCTATAATAAATGATATAATAATTTCTTAATTCAAAATAAAATATTAATAAATCCATCTCTGATAATCCCGGGTTGCTATGGTCACACAGGTTTGTTAATGCATTAAACTCGTGCCACGAGAAAAATATGTCGTTCCCTCAACATAAGAAGTAGTGGCCACGAGAAATGGATGTCGTTCCCTCAACATAACATCTCAAGGCCACGACATAAGGATGTCATTACCTTGACAAAATTATCTTGTGGCCACGACATAATATCACATTCCCATGAGTTATTATGTCATGGCCACGACAAAACTAAGTGAACTGAACGTGTCACCTCCCGGCACCGTACGAATGTGCTATATTGTCAGCAATAACTTGTCCATGGGATTTTTTGATTACTGTCAGTTTACTGTAAGTACCTGCATTGCAGTGTTGCCAGATATTGCTATTAAAACAAACAAAAAACGATAAATAAATAAAAATAAACAGAAATGATTTAAATTCTTTTGCAATTAAGATATGATAAAGATACAGTTGACGCTAAACTGCAACGTCCTACTTTATTAACTTTCTAAAATGTCAAATTAAGTGGAAAAGACACTTATCGTTCACTCCAGCAGCGTCTTGCAGAGATCATTTTCTGATCCCACGGACGCTAAACATTCTTGCAAACTGACTAAATTACACATGTCCTGCAGACATTCATATGAGGAGTTTAACAACAAATTAGTCATTCAGAGAACAAATTTTATTTTTGAACATGAAAAACATGACCTCATAGCTGGCTACTGGCCTATATATATATATATATATATACATATATATATATATATATATATACATATATATACCTTATAGATATAATATATATATATATATATTATATATATATATATATAATATATATATATATATATATATATTATATATATATATATATCTTTTATATATATAAGGAGAAGTCAGTCATGAAAGTTCACTTTCAGAACTTTAATTCCCATGGCTTAAGTTAACTTCTAATATATCAGCTGCAGTCAGTGTGGCTTAAGGATCACTGTGCAGAAAGTTTTTGAAGGATGAAATAAATCAGCTTTAAAATTTCTGACACCAGAATTATCATCACACCAGATGATAACTGCTATCTGGTGAATCACACCAGACTTTATTAAGGAACATCTATATAGGTATGTGTGCTGAATAAGTATGGAAGCAGATTAGTCTCAAATATAATTCACGCAAAAAACATGATTCACACATGCGTAGACAATTTCACATGCATGAAACCTAATTCACGCACACACAACAAAAAAATTCACGTGCGTAAAAAAAAAAATATATTCACAAAAAGCAATTCACATGCACAAAATAAAATTATATATTCATAAAATACATCAACACAATTCGTAGATATACAACTGTGCACAAAAACCTTTGAATGTTTAAAATGTACGAGTGTCTGAATGTACAAATCGTCATTTACTACGAATCCACTCGGATTTGTGTGTGTGTGTGTTTTTGAGACTTTCCTGGCAGAGCTCTCTTCCCATGTGGGTCTGTCATACTCTTTAGCCAATCAGATGCGAGCTTACCCATTCAACCAATCATATCATAAGCCACTGAGAGTGCATTCAGAAGCTCGCAGGCAATCGGGGAGACGTCAAGAGAGAAGCCCATAGAAGCCCTGGCGTTACATTTTAAAATACTATACAAATAATTAATCAGAATACTTACTCCTGCTCACTCACGCCAAAGAACTCCACGATCAAGCTCGCCGTCTCTGCAAGATTAACGATGGCAGTTTGCACGCACAGCTACTAGAAGATTTACATCTGTCAGACAGGTTGCTGACGTCATCAAGCTTAGTTTGAGTCTGCGCGTCAGAAACGGAAGTGCTAAAAATCGCTAAAAAATGGGCTTCACTTGTCTCAACTGAGTTCCAATTGGGTCGCTGTGTCCATTTCTTTTACTGTCTATGGGATTACTGATATAAAGGCTTAATTTGCATTCTAATTAATCCATATTGCGCAAAAGGTGCGCAGAATCGTGCTCCTTGAATGCACTCTCAGTGGCTTATGATATGATTGGTTTGAATGGTAAGCTCGCATCTGATTGGCTAAAGAGTACGACAGGACCCACGTGGGAAGAGAGCTCTGCCAGGAAAGTCTCAAAACACACACACACACAATTCCGAGTGGATTCGTAGTAAATGACGATTTGTACATTCAGACACTCGTACATTTTAAACATTCAAAGGTTTTTGTGCACAGTTGTATATCTACGAATTGTGTTTCGCATTTGTGAAATGTATTTTATGAATATATAATTGTATTTTGCGCATGTGAATTGCTTTTTGTGAATATATATTTTTTTTTCACGCACGTGAATTTTTTTTTGTGAGTACGTGAATTAGGTTTCATGCATGTGAAATTGTCTACGCATGTGTGAATCGTGTTTTTTGCGTGAATTATATTTGAGACTTATCTGTCTCCATAAATAAAGGCCCGCAGAGAATAACCTGAGTGAATTGCAGTCAGTATATTGAGTACACTGTAATTATTAAATTTTTTTAATGCAGTGAGGAAAACAAATGCTTGTTGTATGTTGCTGTTTGACCTAGAGGCTTAATGATAAACATTTGTTGGTGATGTAAAAAAAAAAAAAAAAAAAAAAAAAAAAAAAAAAGGGATGGAAATAAAAAACAGAGCACATGTGATAAATGCTTTGAAGCGCAAAAATAAATTAATAAATAAAGATTTAAGGTGGTAGATGTCAGAACTATGGACTTTGTGTTTTTTCCCCGTGACCCAGTTTCTGTCTTCCATTGATTGTGTTAATTAGTTCCCAGGTGTGTCTCCTCAGTTCCCGGATTATCCTGTCTTTATAAGCCCCAGTGCTTTCAGTTCAGTTTGGTTGGGTCTACCAGGTCCATGTGTGTGTCTTCCTCCTGTTTTCCCATGTTGGCTTTACCCCGTGTTGGATTAATAAAGACTATTTTGATTATCCTCGGCTCTGTGTTTCTTCCGGCAGCGTAGTGTGACAGTAGAAAATATTTCTTGCATTATGTGTAACCTAATCAGGTTGATTCATTCATATTATTTACATTTTTATCACATACAATATATTTTTACACTGTAAAACCTGTTTCACATTGTACACATAAGCTGCACATGTTTTATTTTGTGCAATTGATTAAAATAAACAGAAATACTCCAACCTAGAAATCACTGTATGTTTTGCATGGAGCTGCAGTTTTCTTTGCAGAAATGCTGTCAGTGAAAAAGCACAACGCAAATCTGCTGTTGCAGTTATGCTGCAGAAAGCATTTGTGCTACATATGCATGCAATGTGAAACAGGCCTTATTTTTATAGTTTATGAGCCGTCATTTGAGTTTCAGGTTCCTGGTCTGTATTTTCTCATATAGTACTTTGATACTCCTGCTGAACACTTTCAGTGTCGAGAGGTGAAAATTAACCCTTTGAAGATCACAAATTTCAAATCTCACTGTGGCTTCCAAAAGTCTCCCTGAGCCGAGGAACAGAGTCTAAACTTAGTACTATGAATCTGACCATAGCTTCTCAAAGCATAGAGTCTAATCTCTTATGACAGATAGGTTGGATGTAAACAGACTTCCACTTATCTGTGTGCTTAGGTCTGGGCAATTTAAAGCTTATTCATTCTTAAAGGTTAAAAAAAAATCTAGAGCAATTCTGAATACAAGCAAAGTTTTCAATATGTTGTTAAAGGAAAAGTTAACCCAAAAATGTAAAAAAAAAAATTTACTCACCCTCAGGCCATTAAAAATGTGAGTTTGTTTCTTGTTTGTTTCGGAAATTAAGCATTACAATCACTTGCTCATCAATGGATCCTCCGCAGTGAATGGGTGCCACCAGAATGAGAGTCCAAACAGTTGATAAAAAAACATTGAAAAGCTTATTATAATTTATTACAAACACTGCTTTTCACTTCACAAGATATTAATTGATGGACTGGAGTCATGTGTATTACTTGTGAATTACTGTGTTGTTTTTATCAACTGTTTGGACTCTCATTCTGATGGCACCCATTCAGGATACATTGGTGATCAAATTTCTCCAAATCTTTTACAAAAGAAGAAACAAACTCATCTACATCTTGGATGGCCTGAGGGTGAATCAACTTTGAGCAAATTTTCTTTTTTGGGTGCACTATTCCTTTATACACATGTAGCTTACAAAAGAAATTTCAAAGTAAACATTAACTCTGACATCCCAGTTTCTAAGTAGCTCTAGTCAGGCATGTCTCTCCATCTCACTAGATTCAACACTGCTCAGTGATTGGCCAGGCATAGCAGCAGCAACCTGCGAAACCTCTAACACTTTCTTAGAAAATGACTCAACAGTCACTCAAAAGTTAACCTTGTAAACACTTCATATCAGTGTGTTAAATGTCCATTTTAAATACCAGCAATGTCAAAGGTCACATTTTATGAAATCAAAAGAGGGATTTGCGTCATTAATCTTTTATATGTTGCATTGTCAGACTTAGCAAATCACAAGACGGATGACTGTCAAACACGAATGCATGAAGAACAAAGCTATTGTGTTCTTCACTAATTATAAATGTCACTTTTTAAAAGAAGACAGGTTCTGAGAATCATAACTGGATTTCAAGTATTAGCTTTCACAAAGCACAGACCATTTTTTCCCACAAGACATTGGCTCAGTGCTCAGGCATGATGAATGAATGAGGTGAGCTGGTTTGGCCGGTGTGCGATGGAATGAAGCACCTCCTGCTGTTGAGATGCATTTCCACCTGTAATCTTGATTAATTGTGACTTCTCTCCAGGACAAGAACAACCTTGGCTTAAAATAAGGAAATTTGCCTTTAAGAGCTTGCGCTCTACCCAAAATGTGACTTTTGTGTCAACTAAGACAAAGCTAACCACAAAAATAAACCTCGGAGCTTGATTTTACCTGCTATATTCTGTCCAGAAGAAAATAAGGAGTGTTTCAAGCATAGTTTCAAAACTTGTTTTACTCTAAATTATGCAAATCAGTTAACAGCACAAGCACACAGAAAAATAAAAAATAAAATAAAATGAATGCTAATTGCACAGCACCATTCAAAATTCAGGTCCTTTTGAGTGGCCTTTGATTTAAATTTGTCATTAACATGTAAACGGATTTAAGTTTTAATAAGTCCAGATTTATTTAACTCATTTAACAAATTGTTATCCTTCATATTAAAAAGATGCATGGACTGTAATAAAGGGATATATCACTATCCTCGTTCTCTCTTTCAGATCTACTGTCAGCAGAATGCCGGCGGGCTCATGTGCTCTCTGAGAGCAGTGCAGCGTGGGAAGCTATTAGTGCTTTCTTCAAAATGTGAACACAACAGAGAACAAAGAGCAAGCTTATTCACACACACCAGCATCAGGTTGCAACAAAACCTCTGACTAGGGCTGTATCAATGTAATCAAATTAATTATGATATACTGATTAATTAATTTAATAATATATATCAATCAATATATATAATCAATATATATCACATTTCCAAAGTAATCTTCCCAACACTGTATATACACAGTATATACACAATATAATATTAGATTTAATATTATAAAATAACAAAAAAAAAAAAAAATTATGATCTCATATACAGTAAGCACAAAGACTACAATACTTCTGCCTAGCAACCGAGAAGACAAACAAAACCTCTAGCCAATAGAGAGAGTCTGCTGGCATAATGAGAATGCAAAGAGTGTGTCTTGCACTAGACTTGCATCAGACTCAGCACCAGTCTTACTCTGAGAAAAAAAAAGAAAACTGTTGAATTGGCGCACCTTTATAAACAAGCAATAGGTTTTGACATACAGTATGAATAACTCTGACAGCATACAGGTGTTGTGAACAGCACATCCTCACTGGTGTCAGACTCACGGCACTGCCAGCAGAGTTTCTCAAGGTTGAGTGTGTCATTAACATGTTAAGCGTCATTTAGTCTGCCTCAAAATTAGAGCCGACAGAACTGAACTTCAGTGATTCTGAATGTTAGATAAAAAAGATAGATAAACTATTATATGAAAAAAATATAATTATATATCATAATATATATGTATATATATTCATATGAATATATATATATATATATATATATATATATATATATATATATATATATATATATATATATATACGATACACTTTATTTTCAGACTGAGTCTGAAATTTGCCTTGAGTTACAGCAGGTTCACTCAGAATTACAATACAGATCTAGTATAAAGTAACAATTAATATTGAGAAATATTACAGTTTTGAAAAAACTGATTTTTCCATTTTTATTTTTAAATTGTGACATAAGGATGAGTATCTAATTACAGAATTTATATTTCTATATTTCTAGTAGAAACAGAACTCCAGAATCTGTCTGAATCAGCACATTAAACAACAGACATCATAAGTTAATAATTATTAATATATAGAATTAATAAATATATAGAATTAATAACTGATATCAGATCAAATCTAATCCAAAAAAAAAAAAAAGTTTAGATTTCATGTGGTTTCAATTATAAGAGCTGTAAGAGTCTTGGATTCAGCTGGGTTTCTTTTCATGCTAGGACATTAATAGCCTTTCCTTTTCACAACTTTTTTCACAGTAGCTGCGTGTGAAGCACTGGGCCGCTGTAAATAGCTTGGAGTTAATGCATTAACAACTCTTGCCCCTGTACTAAGTTTACAAAGTACCGCACATGTGTCAGTACAACTAAAATGCAATTACAAAGGAGCACTTCTAAAAAGAGCACAGGAGTATTAAAGGACCTTTAAATAAAGCTGAACTCTGTCCGGCCACAGTTACTGGGTGAGACTGAAGGGTTTATTTATAGACAGCAGAGGAAGATCTAACTAACCGTAACAGGAAGAGTCCTCTCAGGGTCAATGCCGCTATCAGCCAGGAATGCAATGTGCAGGTCTCCTGTTTTTTTAAAACAACAATCACCCATGGTAAAAACAACATTAATGTGTATTTTTTTTTAAAAAAATGGATGGTTAATGGATTTGTGAAAAGAGGCCATTTCAAATGTTTGATACATGAAAACAGGTACCACAAACAGGTACCTTTTATGTGTTCCTTACTCAAAAAAAACAACAAAAAAAAAAACAGACCAATTCAGGACAAATTCTATTAGGCACTCACATTTTTATGCAAAGAATGATGTGGTGTCACACATGAAATGAAGTGATCTTGCTAAAAGAGTATAGAGTCATTCTACTGAAAAGTAGAATCTCACAATCTAATACTCTACAGCAGGAGTGCACTAGTGAAAATGCTTTAGCACTTTTCTAATTAAACAAATTTATTTCAATATAAATGGTATTTTCAGTATAAGAATTAGAGTTGAACTGAAAAATGTCTTAATATTTTGTATGTCCTCCTTTGAGAAGTGAAATCATTGGAATGTAATTTTGTTTAAGCAAAGCGTTCATTTTCAATGTAGTAATTTGCTTGTAATAATTAGATTCATAATCTAACCTCAAAAAATGATCTGAAATAAAATAAAATAAAATAAATCCCAGATTTTTGAATTTTTGGACCCCAATGTTTCTTGAAAGTAAATATACATCGCAATAATAATAATAATAATAATAATAATAATAATAATAATATTCTAATTTATGTTTTGCTAAGGCTCAATTTTTTTATTTCATCTAGAAATTAACATTCATTAATGCTAATTTAATGCTAGCTTTTCTGTCAGAAGAATCAAAGCTCATTGGCTAGGACATGGTGTAAGACTTAAGCTCCAAAAAAAAAAAAAAAAAAGTGTTACCAGGCTGTGATGATACAGCAATAACAAGACACCTTTCTCACATGCTCTTGGCAGCACTGCTATGTAGGTCCTGTTCCTCAGCAACTGTGAACTTCTCCAAACTGGGGAGTTTCTTTGTGGCTACAGCCGTCTCTATGTCTGATAACCTCCAGGACGTAAGCTCCTCACACTCTCAACTTGAACAAGTGCCACTGAAAACAAAGAGTAGGTTGTCAAGGAAGTCAGACTTAGAGAACTTAAGAGAGAAAGAGAGAGAGAGCGAGATAGACAAGATAGACGTGATATAAATAGCAGACCTTGCTTGCTAAGGCGTTTGTTTTTTTTGTTTTTGTTTTTTGGATGACCAATGAGTGTTTTTAGAAGGAAGACAATGGGGTCCCTGGTTTGTGTGGAAAATCCTTGGAAGGGCTCCATCCAGTGAATGCTACTAATTTATGAAGAAAAAGAGGTTGCAGCACTTGTTTATGTCATGTTATCACAATGGTTTGTAAATCGTGATCTCTCTATTTAACACACATCATACTGTATTTGTTTAATAGGAGGTCAAATTGTAAAGAGGCTCAAGGCCCTACAGGGTTACAGTAAATCTCACTGTGTGAACTCATTAAGAGAATATAAGAAGATTGCTCAATGCATTGCTGCAAATATAACTGTTCTTTGTGTGTTTGTAAGACATAAGCTAATTCAGAGGACCAATTCTGTCAATTATTTGTCACAGTAGGCTGGATTCAAAAGGTTTTTATGACCTTTTTGTTTACATGTTTGAGTAGAATTGAGCTACATAATTCACCACAATGGCAAAGTGTGCAAAAGGAACATCGTTATCTGATTCTTTCATTCTTCAAGGGTCTAAGGGGAAATTCCTCCAATGCCACTGAAGCAAAGTATCTTAATTAGTAGATCACCTCTGAACTTTCTCTGTTATCCTGAATAAAAGCAAACGCAAGGGTTTCCTCTTTGCACAGCCTGATGCCTGACCTCAGCAAGACCCCTCAGAGAGTTTCTTTTCAATTCTGTCAATTCTGGAGCGCTGGCTAAAATAAGGGGTCTACTAAAAATGAAATGGTGCAGTTATGATGCATGATGGGAGTGGTGTTCTCTGGGGCCGCTGTTCTTACTCAATACAGCCACATGTCTGCTCACAAGAACTGTATGCTGGTCTGCCACTACCTTAACATAAAAGCACAACCTCATATTAAGTTTCCTCAAGCAATTGGTCTGATGAACGACAAGCAATAAAAGGATACTTCACTCAGAAATTAAGTTTCATGTCAATTTCAACCCTGTATGGATTTCCTTAATCTTTGACTTCAATTGTATGAAAAAAGACATATTTTCTAAAATGTCTTTCACATAAGAAAAAAGAAAGTCAGATAGGTTTGGAACAACATGAGATAATAACGACTAATTGAGAATAATAGAATTTTCATTTTGGGGTGAACTATCCCTTTAAGAATCTGCGGGTGAGGGTGTAATCATGTTGAGCAATTGTTGTTGGAATAATACTGTAAGCTAACTCCAGACACATACAATACAGCAATTGTTGCACAAGAGGTGTGCAATACATTGTCAGGGCAAACCAAAAGGAATCTCCCCAACTGTACAATTCAGTAATCAGAGCTCAGCCTTACGTCTTTTATTGATTTTTCCGAACATTTCTGCCGTATGCACATAAACTGACAGTCACCACTGATAAGCTACTACTAAATATTGTAGAAACATAATTTTCTGTAAAGTTGCTTTGCAATGATTTGTATCGTAAAAAGCGCTATACAAATAAACCTGAATTGAATTAAATTGAACTGCTGAAGTTGGAATAATGCCAAAGACACCAACCTATCATAGCAGAGCTCTACCTATCACTATACAGACCAGCCTATCGCAGCAGAGCTCTGTCTATCGCTATAGAGATCAGCCTATCACAGCAGAGCTCTGCCTATAGCTATAAAATTCAGTCTATCACAGCATATCTTTGTATATTGCTACAGAGATCAACCAATCACAGCAGAGCTCTGTCTTTCACTATAAAGATTAGAACAGATGGGTTAAATCAGGCTAAACTGTGTCTCTGTGCCTTTTTCAGGTGTGTGTCCTCATGGGGTGTTAGAACACTTGCAAACATAGAAGGATGATCTTCTGGTGCTGGCTCAGACATCCTACAACACAAACATGAGAAAAAACTTGCAGTAATTGCTTATACTGATAAAACTATTATTTAATTATTTTTATTTTTTTCTGTTTATATTTTATTTCCATTACCAGTGGGATTTCCCATGTTAGACCCCTTATCCTTTTGTATCTTTCCATCCATTAGAGTGACTCAAATGCAAAATTGAATCTTCAGATAACTGTAATTCCCCTTGGCCTCATGGCAAGCCACAGCGACAATAAAAACAAATAAGAAAGGTATATATTCTTTTTCATTTTAAGAAGACTCAAAAGGAGAAATTTCTGTTTCAAGCTACTCAGTTGTAGTAGAGCAACCAAATTACTATATCAAAATGTATTTTAATATAAATATATCTAGATTTCATATCAATATAAATATACATATAATTAATATAAATAAAATTGATTTTAAAATTCAAGATTGTTTACCTCAAATTTTATATATATATATATATATATATATATATATATATATATATATATATATATATATATATATATATATATATATTTTTTTTTTTTTTTATTGATTTACTGAACTCAGCTAGTAAACATCAACAGATCAACACAAACAGTTGGAATAAATTTATCCTATTCCAAACAGCATCAGTTATGTGGAAGTATGTTAATGGAGACTTTTCCAAGGCCAAAAAAAAAAAATATATACTCGGAAAAGGAATTCAGTTTCATGCAATTCCATGGATCTTTCCCATCTGTCTTTAGATTCTTTTAATACTACATGCTTGGATCATTTTTTATTGTAAATGTTACAGAACACACAGCATCGTTAACAAAACATGAACCAGAAGATACTAAGCAAATCTGATCATCATCATAGTGTTTATTTGCAAAAGGCTGGATTTTTTTTGTTTAATTTAGGCACATGTATAACCCCATATTAGTGCACATTTTTAAAATACACTCAAAAAAAGCAGTTAACATTTAGCACTGGTATTAAAAAGTGAATGAAGCACATTTCAGAGAGCACTGGCTTTGCTTACAACTAAAACAGCGACACCTAGCTGTGAAAACTGAAAGTGCTTGTTTTGCTATAGCTGATCAGGTGCAACGTGGTTTTAAACTTCTGATAGAATTTATAAGATCTGATTATTAATCTTTTATACACTGATTTAAAGTTAGATCATGTTTTAAAACATGTTACTTGAATCTGTCTCACACTGTGACCTATTTGTCAATAAGAACGGAACAGACTGTGAAGAATGCTCCTTTGGCTCACGTCTTCTTTCTATTCATAAGACATTTCCTCCTAAATATTTGATGAGTACATAGTACACTGCACCAGTCTGGGCTACGTGAATCAGGGCAGGTACATATTTGCATAGACATATACAGTACACTGCTAATACGTTGACATAAAACTATGTTGGCTTACAATATGCAGGCACATACTCATTATTAGTAAATAATCATAAACTGTTCTTCCTCTGAAGCCCAATGCATAACTAGCCACATAATAAAACTGTGTCATAATTCCAATCTGAACATTTTTCAGTGTTAATTGTGCACATTGAAGCAAAAAGGAGTTACTCTACAACAGGATGGACTGATCATTGAGGGGGAAAATGGATCAGCAAACTAATCTTTCTAAGGAATTCAAAACATTCACAAAGTGTGCGAAAGCATACTCACGTGTGAAAGTGTGTGTGTGGGGGGGATGGGACCAGAATGGCTTTCAGGCTTGTGGATGATGAAATGTTCTGGTTCAGAATTGTTTAATTAAAATTCCAAAAAGGTTTAGAAGTGTTTGTCACTGAGCAATGGGGAGATTACTCTGCTTTCAGAAGAAACAAGCCGAGTTCACATGATGCATGACTCAACGCTCTCTTTGTATAATTCAGCCAGAGTAATGCTTGCTGCTGCTCTCAGAGTGTGAGAATCAGCATGCCTCCAGCTTCCGAAGCGGTTTTATTTTTTGTTTTAGCCACTTGAAATGCGCCACTGTAACAGCGGCAGGCTGTATTCAGAGAAAGCCTTTTTTCAGATGGTTCCTCTTGTTTGTCTGCCATTCTCACTGCATTCTTGATTGCCTCTTATCAAAAGCAATGACAATCCATTCTGCCTGAGTATGAAAGGCTTTCCATTCAAAGGTGAGACAGTGAGGGGAAATGTCTTCTTTCTGCTAGTAAACTCGTGTAGTATGTCTTCATTGTGCTTTCCCCCCATTCTTCTTCTTTAGCCATTGTTGGTTTAGAACAGACAAAAAAGTCTCTGTGTGACAATGTGTGTTCACACCAGTAGGCCTGTTTTAAATGTGTGACAAACATCAACAATACAAAAACAAATACACTCAAAAGTGTTCTTACAAATCCATGCATGCTGCCTAACCTGTTATTTTTAATATTAATTGCATGTTACACTAAAACTACTTTAAAATATTCATTTACTATTATTATAATGTAATATAACACTTTTATGAAAAATAATAATAATAAAATAATTCTTCAATACTTAGATGCAGTCACCCTATTTGAGATCATGCATGCAGCATACATAATCTGCAACGAAACATACATTTTAGACATTTACAATTCTTAATAAAAAATGTTTCAAAATGAAAATGTCACCATAAGAACCTCATTAGTTCTGTCACAGATCATTATTGATACCAAACTACCATAACTACTTGTAAGTAGGCCAGTAAGGTGGCAGGTAGGTTGTAAACTGAACTGACGTCAACAGCAAGCCACTCTTGTGTGTAGTTTATGGCTGTGTTCTTCACGTCTTTTGGCCAATGACAATATTGTTTACACAGTGTGTCTTCTGAGCTCTTTATGAGAGTTAATGTGATCTTAGAGGCTTATACAGAAGGGGGAGGTAAGTTAATAAATGCTTTATGAGAGTGTGTATGATGGACAAAAGTTCACGACAAGGCAAACTGAGGACAACCAACCAACACACCCTCGATTCACCTGTTTCAGTATAACTGCCAGTGTTATGACTGTCTGTACATGCCATATAATGTGTATGCACAGTATAAAGTGGTGAAAAGAATGGTGAATCTGTATATTTATGCCATCCCAGAGATCAGCTTCAAACCACTGCATTTTCTTCCCAACAAGTTGGATTTATCAGTTCTAAGCTCTGAGTTTATAAGGTCACAGGGAAAAGCATCTGCATCAACCTATTTATAGAAGTGTAGCAGACGAGCTACAGCACCACAGTGAGGGACAGTAAATCGCTTTGATGACATTTCTATGCAGAGCTGCGATTTTTATCACTCTCACCTGACCACACGCAAGACAAATTCTCTGTGAAGCACACTGGGAGGTCTACAGCTTTCTCCAGACAAAGGTAAAGCTGGAGAATCTTAGAACAACATCCCAAAATCACATTTCGCATCAAAAATTGGTACGAAGAAAATAAAGCCTAGATTATTATTATTATTTATTTTATATACAGTATATATATATATATATATATATATATATATATATATATATATAGTATATATATATATATATAAATTTCATTGTGGCATCAGTTTACTGCTGTGATTTAACGTTTTACTTTGGAGTTTTTTTTAATTATTAATTTTAATTATTCCTATTGATTATTCTTACATTATTACAGTACAAATTTTTTTAATTGTTTTAAGCAAAATTCCTTAAATAGTTCATTTAGTGGGAAGAAACAACATTATTTTCTAATGTCCCTTTCTTTCCTATGAATTGGGTTGAAATATGATCTGGATATATATTTTCTGAGCAGACCAACCCTCCTAAACCTTTCAAAGGCTCAGACAGGCAGCAAAATCCTATTTTTAGAGTATAACAATTAAAACCCATTTATTTATTTATCCATCCATCCATTTATTTAGTTATTTATTTAATTTTTGTAGTCTGAATGGTCAGACTGGATTTCATGATGCAATAATATATATATTTTTTAATCTAAAAGTCATCTTAAAAATATAATATCATAAAAAGTGTGCAATATTATCTGAAATTCTGTCCAAATACATTCATACAATACAATTCATACAATTTAGTTTGCCTCTTCCTCATATAGTGAACTATGTGACATTCGCTATGCAGTGAACAGTGAAGGGGTGAATGAGCCAGCAGTTTTAGACACAGCACAATATGTGCATGAATGCGTAAAATACCTTCATTGCTCTCATGACCGACATAAGGAAAGGCAAAATTTCTACACTTTCACTATGTAAAATGACAGTGCAGACAGTGCAAATCAGATTTGTATGTTGTGTGACTGAACCACAATGCAACTTTTGTTTACCATCGATATTTTTCTTTTCCAAAATGATTAAATTTAGGCCTCCTAATCCAGTTAATCTGGTAAATCCAGTTGGTTTGGAGATGAGACCACTTTGCACGATTGGTGAGAACTGAGCCTCGGGCATAATCCCACTGTCAGAAAAGAGCAAAAGAGACCGAGATGAAGTGAGAGGCAGCTGATTCAAGCAGATGCACAATTTTCCATCCACCATCGACAGTTAAGAAAACCTGCCTTTTCTGCATTTATACACTGTGATGTTTCTGTTTTAACAGGCAGAGCAGAGATTTATGTGGGATTAGGCACATCCTGATGTCCTCATGTATAGATAAACTGTCAGTCATAGTAGCACCAAAGCTCATTCAAATTCCCATCGTACAGTGTTACGGCCATCTGCACATGTATCGTAATTGATCTTTGTTCTCAAAGTCTCAATGCTCAGCTATGCAAACTAATTCAAGCTACAATAAAGCAAAATTCTTTCCAAGAGGTGTCACAGCAGCATTGCTAACTTATCATTCAGTGTAACTGATAATACAGAAATGTATACAAGCCACTTTGGGATTTTAGTCTGAGGGTGATGAGAGGCAGAAACAACTGACAGCTTCGGAAAATATCCAAGGCTGTGATAAATGTCCACCTCGTCTGAAGAGCTTCAGGGAGGCACAAATATATTAAATGGCACCACAATGGCTGTCAGTGTGGGAGGTAGGTAGGGATATATCACCACACAGGAGAGCAGATCAGCATGAGTTTCACGTCTCCTGTAGAGCTTCCGTATCTTCTCATGCTGCTCTCTTAAGTCACTGCAACCGTATGCAGCACACACACCGCGGCTCAGCCCAGAGGAACACACAAATGGCACACAGGATAATAAACAGCAAGATACAGATTAGCCTAGAGCAACACTATATAATGCCAGACAAAACACAATATAAAGCACCACATCAATCCATAACTGATGGATGCTTGATAAGATCAGAGATGAAATATTAAATATTCATGCATTTTATATAGTCACAGAAACTTTCTGCATCTGAGAAAATGTCAGTTCCTGCTAAAACTGCTCAGCATTTTCTTTTCTGTCTAGTTTTTATCTGAAAACGTTATTTTTCAAAAATGAAAATTCTATCAACATTCAAATAAAAACTGAGTTGTACAAACATTTCAACGGATCCTTCACAAATAACCACACCCTCACACTTCACATCATGTTCTCATGGAGTAAAAAATACATCGCGAAGCAAAGAGGACACTGACAACCGCTGACAGACAAGGCAGAGCAGGTTACTTTAGTTATGAAACAAAGTCTTCACTTTTCAATTTTGACATTTTTTTAAGAAATTCAAACAATAAATACCATTTTGTGGCTTTTTAATGTGTTGTGATAGATCTCTGTAGTGCCTCAGTTCAAGTTGCACGTGAACCCATCATCTCTTCCTCTTTACTAGTTATAGCATGAAATAAACATGAATGAACATCAGAGGGTATCTTGTTTCAACCGCGGAAAGACATCAATACACACCATTTTTCAATGACATTAATACTGTCCTCTGGTTTGTTTCACGGACTAAATGGCAGATTCGGTGATATATTATCAGTCAGAACTTCCTGCAAAGGGTCTACAATATCAACAAAATTATGTTCCTACTCCAATTTGTTGTTGAAGCGGTGGCTGTAATAAGAATTCATGACAAACATATACATTAAATAATGAACACATCTTTAACAGGTTAAGTAAGAAATATAATAAACATACAGTGCATATATTTAGCAAAATGCTCTTTTCTAGAATGACTTTTTCTAGCTAACTAACATTGAACTGCTTTCCTGAAGTAAATGTAACAATAAGTGAATTTTTTTACAAGCTGTTTTACTGACGTCTTTCCACGGATGAAACAGTTGAAGTAACATGAGACATGATTCAGTTCAGTAAGCGCTGTAGTTAAACCAAGTTAAGTGCACAAAATTGACACTGACAGTCAAAATGCACCATTGGAAAGTTGAAATTTAACATCACTGTTTTGGATTTCAGATTTAATAAATAAATAAATAGGCTGCCAAAAATTCAGTGTATCACTAGATTAAGAATGTAAACATGCAAATAGGAATGTTAACCCAAAGTAAAGTAGTGTGAAGCATAGAACTAGATTACATTAATGCAAGATTTTCAGAATTTTTGTCAGTAGCCTATCTCGAGTTGTTGTATATACTGTAATAGGGCAAAAGAAAGCTTGAGGATAAAGGCTTGCTGTTTGTCTGAAGACACAGAACCACTAGGTTGAACTCACCATGAAGGTCTTCCTTCACACAAAGGTATGTCGACATCTCAAACGTCACGTCCACAATTCACCAGGAAAAGGTCTTCCTTGACCTACTTTTTCATCTGCCTTTGTATTTTAAAACATATTTATGACAAAGAGGCATTCAGATGGTGCAAGTAACGTGAAAATGGCTCTTCTGCACACACCTGGGCCTCACATCCTTCTGAAAGCTTCTGAAAATGGGAGGATTCAAGGTAATATGTGACCCTGGACCACAAAACCTGTCTTAAGTAGCACAGATATATTTGTAGCAATAGCCAAAAATACATTGTATGGGTCAAAATTATAGATTTTTCTTTTATGCCAAAAATCATTAGGATATTAAGTAAAGATCATCTTCCATGAAGATATTTTGTAAATTTCCTACTGTAAATATATTAAAACTTAATTTTTGATTAGTAATATGCATTGCTAAGAACTTCATTTGGACAACTTTAAAGGAGATTTTCTAAATATTTTGGGGTTTTTTTGCACCCTCAGATTCCAGATATTCAAATAGTTGTATCCTAACAAACCATGCATCAATGGAAAGCTTATTTATTCAGCTTTCAGATGATGTATAAATCTTAATTTCGGAAAATTGACCCTTATGACCGGTTTTGTGGTCCAGGGTCACATATTGTTCATAATACTGTTGTGAGATATATAAATCATTGTGAGATCTAACAAATCAATGACATGGACCATTCTTAGAAAACATGCCATAGTTAACACATAGGTTAAAAAAAAAAACTAATTTCTCTAAAATACTGCCTACAATACTTATTAATGACTCTGGAACATAATGAATATTCAGCACAAATCAGAAAGCGCCATCCAATTCCTTTTTAGTGAATCACGAAACAAATTCACCTACATCATGGATGGCGTAAAGGTGAATTCACTTTTGGTCAACTATTTTTAATTTTTTGTGGCGAAAAACAGCACATTACATGACTATTTTCTATAAGTTCAGTCATTAGGTCATGTCAGTTTCTGAGGTTCAGTTTCGTCGTTCATCTTTTTGGACAGAAAGATAAGGTCTGTGTGCTTTTTTAATAGCTCATCCACTCTTTAATATCAAAACATCAAGAAAATTTGATTCCTTTTCCATAAGACATGCTGAAATGATCTACACTAGATACAAAAAGATGATTTCCCTTGACACCAGTTATCAGAGAATAAGCTGTTCAGCTTTTAAATTGGAATGACACACCATCTCTGAACTTTAGAGATATTAACATTATGTTCAATAAGGCCTATTAAGGTTTCAGGCTATGGAATAGGACAGTCTGTTCAAACTGATTTATGAAATCCTGACGTTTTTTCAGTGCTTTGGCAAATCTGCCTGATGGATCTGATCTATTTGAGCAGCAATTTCCTGCTTTTCTGATCAGAGATGCATGCTGCAGAAATTCAGAGCATTGGGGAATTAATAAAACACATGAGGTAGGATATATCTGGTGCGATTTTTCTAGCAAGTACAGTTTCCATACTGATAAATTCAATTGCCATAAAACTTCAGGTAGATGGCTCTTGGGCCAACTGGACTCTCACACAAAAACTGTCATTATTTACTCTCTCTCATGTCATTTTAAACCAGTATGAATGTCTTTTTCCTATGAGGACTGGGGCTGTCAAACTCAAAGTACCATAAAAGTGGTCCATAGATCTCACTTTTCATTAAAAAGTCTGCAGAAGTCATATTTTTATGTGATTTTAGACATTTTTGTGATAAACAGACCAGAGCACAACCGGAGACCCTAAGACTTATGGCCAGAGAGCAGAATTTAGTATAAAATCAAATCTTATGTAAACTAGATTCACTTAATGCTTATTCATTTATGATTTCAAACCAAGAAGAAGAAAACAACATGAATGAACCACATTACCTGAAATATAATTAACTGCTAACATTATCTCGAAACATGTTTAAACTCTTTAAATGAGCAAATGACTGCTTAAACATTTTCTTCACCTATTTGGATGATCTTTGAAATAAACATAAATTATATTTCTAAAATAAATAAATAAATACACAGCTTGACTCACTGCTACGTTTACACAGACGAACATCCTTTTTTTATACTGATAGTAGATATGTATCAATAGAGTTCATACCAATGGTTCTCAACCATTTTGAAGGTCCAACTTTCCAACAAAATATTCAAAAACCCCATAAGTAATACAATATTAACAGTACTATAATATAACCATTAACAATTTTATCAACACAAACCGTGTCTCCCTTATAGCTGAGAATCGATGGCTCATGCTAACACTTTGTGGTTTCATTTTGGCTTCCTGTGAAATTCATCACAAACAAAACATGTGAACTTATTTATGTATTATACCTTTAGTAAGAATGCAGCTGTTAGAGCATGAACTAAATATGAATGTAAAGCCGTAAATATGCATTGCAACAGTGGCAGTGAGCCAAACCAAACTACCAGAGCCAGAAAGGCTTAAGACTACGCTTTCAGCACACACAGCACAGCCGGATGATAATGGGGTTATTGCACCCAGATAACATACAAGTGCCATTGTCTCACTGGAGTTCAAGAGTCTGGTTTGAATTATGGAATGTAATGGAGCCTACTGCACAAAGCCTCTTTTTGAGGTTTCACACACCTCAGTACCAACAGCAGCGACCTGACTATATATGCCTTCTCAAGTGTCTTGCACTGATGTTGCCAGGCAATATATCTAGACCATCCTGTTATGTTAGCTACTGTAATTAATAATTATGAAAGAAGTCTTCATCTTGCTTTGATATATAAATCAATAGTTTATTTACAAATGATCATTCCACATTTTTAAATACATCAGATATTTTTCAGTATTAAATAATAAATAATCCAGACGGAGTGTGTGGCAGGGCTATGAGATGTCAAAACAAATGAACATGAAACCGGAATTGGAAAAAGAATGTAAAAATCAGATAGGCAGGTTTGGTTTTATCATCAGCAAATCTGACTCACCGCATTTACAGACACTAAACCCTGTCAGACGTAATTCAAAATTTAGCACATCAATGTTTCACATAAACTGAGAGACCAAAGACCTTGAATAATGAACAAGAAAAGTTACTGTATCAATGTCCCAGTCAAACTTCTATGAGTACATAAAGTGTATGTGCTTAGCATATGTAAGGCTGAAGGTGCAAAATAAGTCCTTCTAATGCATTCATATGTTACCACTATATGTTCCCTGTATCATTCAGTCTCACGCTCAGGTATTCCTCCTATAGTTTCATCTAAACAGAGCATGAATAAGAGCATCATGTATTTAAAGAATCACTCAGCTAGGAAATTTCTAAAAAAAAAAAGCCACAGCACAGAAAAACACACACATACAAGCACACAGATGAGTGAGCCTTTGACTGTTGACTGTGACTGCATTGATCTGACCGCTGCAGAGCAATCAACTGTCTGTGGAAACAATGATGCACGCATCAGGCCTAATGCATTTTAAATAAGTTCTAATGTAGCCAGCTCCACCAGGATGAATACAAATAGACCATTATGAACTACAGAAAGTGCAGTTAAA
This sequence comes from Cyprinus carpio, assembly GCF_018340385.1. Lineage (NCBI taxonomy): Eukaryota > Metazoa > Chordata > Actinopteri > Cypriniformes > Cyprinidae > Cyprinus > Cyprinus carpio. The sequence goes on along the minus strand of NC_056607.1, from coordinate 10,912,538 downwards.
AAAAATGTCAAAACTGTCAACAGAAATCTATGAAAATGTCCAAAGTATGAGACAAAAAGATGTAAATGCTATAATTTTCCCTGACATTTTAACACGATCTGATGTCTATGTGATAAACTCAAAGCTGCATGTAGGAACCAGTTACAAATGGCTAAATCTAATGAACTCAACTCACAAGATTAATCATGACACTACATTAGTATTTAAACTCATTAAACATTTCATATCATCCCAAAGCCCTATAGTGAAAAAGTTAGGCCTTTACTTTTTAAATCACATGAGAACAAGACAGACATCAGCACTATTCTCAGAGGAAAAGCCCTTTTTGTATCCACACTCATGTCCAGATAGATGTGCATGGGATTCTGCATGACAGAGCAGGCAGTGTTATCATAGTGTGATATACTTGAGAGGTTAGAGCTCTAATTCTCAGCAGGTATACCACTTCGATTTCAGAAAGAGTTTATGGTGAAATATTGACCCCTGCCTTAAAGGAAACTCTGGTTGAAAATAAAATAAAAAACCCTACGCCATAATTTATTTGAAATACATTTATTTCATACTAAGTATACAGGTGCATCTCAATGAATCAGAATGTTGTGGAAAAGTTTATTTCGGTAATTCAACTCAAATTGTGAAACTCGTTTGGTTATTTTAATTGTGATGAGTTTGGCTCACATTTAACAAAATCCCAACAATTCACTGAAATAAATGAACTTTTCCACGACATTCTAATTTATTAAGATGCACCTATACATCAAACCATTAACATATTTATTGACGTATCACTTAAAGGGATATTCCTCCCCAAAATGAAAATTTTGTCATTAATCACTTACCCCCATGTCGTTCCAAACCCGTAAAAGCTCCATTCGTCTTCGGAACACAATTTAAGATATTTTGGATGAAAATCAGGAGGCCTGTGACTGTCCCATAGACTGCCAAGTAAATAGCAGTGTCAAGGTACAAAAATAACGACTTTATTCAACAATTCCTTTGTCAGCAGTCTCCTCTGTGTCTCTCCATATCACTTATGCTGTATATGCACTTCTGTATCATCCGCGCCACAAGGATGCGCTGTTTTCTTTCAGATCAAAGCTAAATACACATAGAAACAATGCATCCTTGTGGCACGGATGATACAGAAGTGCATATACAGCATACAGTGATATGGAGGGACACAGAGGAGACCGATGACAAAGGAATTACTGAATAAAGTTGTTATTTTTGTTTTCTTCGCTTACAAAAAGTGTTCCCGTCGCTTCACATAACCCAGATTGCACATCTGATGGCAGATGGAGTATTCTGAAGACGACTTTCATACCTTTTATGTACCTTCACACTGTTATTTACTTGGCAGTCTATGGGACAGTCACAGTCACAGGGTGGAGTATCCCTTTAAGACTTACTGATATAAATTTATAATTACATTTTATTTGGAGTATTGGAGCACAGTGCACATTTCTTAATATTATGCCTAAAATGTATTTTAATATAACTAATAATAAGGATTGCATGATCTCTGTATAATATCATTTAAATGCAAGCTATTTAAAGTGTACTTAGTTCCACTTAAGCACAATCAAATATACTTCAGTATATCTTTAGTTGGACCTCAGCTATACTTTTGCAAAATGCATTAAGCACAAAATTAGGTGTTCCATTGACTTTAAGTATATCAGTTTAGTACAATTGCAAGGTATTTTTATTACGCACTTTTGTAAATGTATTTATTGTACACTTAGCACAAAATAAATGTGTTTATCACAGGATTTCCTAGATCGAGTGATAGATAGAAGCATTACATTTAATCATGAACCAACTGCATGAACCAATGCAAATTTTGTCTATGTGCACATATTAGCTCTCATCAGAACACAACACTGACAAAATTTGGCAATAGGTGAAAACACGATAAGAATAAAACCAGTTACGTAAGTGTTCTGATGCCTTTTGATGGACCAAAAACAAAACATGATAGGGTTTTATGAAAAGATGTGTAGACACTACTACTGCTGCCAATCATAGAGAGAACAGAACACCAGCCAGCTTCATTAGTGCTGGTGCCATCCAGTAGAAACCAGCCAATGTGTCTCTCTACATCCCTCTCCAGATGAGGTTCTGGACAGCAGATGGCTTCCCTCTTAAGGCAAAATAAGTTGAGTAAATGCTGGACAGGGCAATTTAATCATTCATCAACTTACTTTTGCATTCACTAGGAAACTTAAAACATCTGCTGTGCAAGTGACAAGTTCTTTATATATTCCACTGTGGTGATATTTAGTTCACCCTAGATGCATTAAGACATGAGAATGATGTTCTTGACACACTCACCCTGTCACTGTCCATACAGTGCCTGAGTCACCTATATAAACATTAAGACATGAGAATGATGTTCTTGACACACTCACGCTGTCACTGTCCATACAGTGCCTGAGTCACCTATATAAACAGATGGAGGGCAGTGGTGAGCATCTGTGGCAGAGACATTACCCCCCTGATGACACTCATCAACGCTACACATGATACAGACATAACATGCCAACTCTGACTGGCGAATGGCTCTTCATGCTGACACTGTGTACCTGCATTTTACATGGATGCTACAGAAATGCAGGAGAAAATAGGTCTTGGTATACTAACCTATAAGGAACTATAAGAATACTTTATATATAAATTATATAGCAATGCATTCTAGCATTCAGAAGTTTGATTTTTTAAGAAAATAATACTTTTATTCAGCAAAAATTAATTAAATTGATCAAGAAATGACAGGAAGACTTTGGTATCATTTCTATTAATAAACACAGTTTTTGAACTTTCTATTAATCTAAGAAACCGGAAAAAATTTATCATGGTTTCCACAAAAACATTCAGAAGCTGAACTGTTTTTAACATTAATAACACATAACAATAAGTGTTTCTTATGCAGCAAATCAGCATATTTTAAAGGATCGTGTGATCATGAAAACTGGAGTAATGATGCTGAAAATTCAGCTTTGCATCACAGGAATAAATTACATTTTAAAATATATTAAATTTTAATAATACTACTATTATATTTAACAATATTACAATTTTTACTATATTTATGATCAAACAAATGCAGCCTGGGTGAGCATAAGAGACTGAAAAGTAGCACATGTAAACAATAATACACTTTGCTTATTGCTTTTTTATGATTTACCAATTTAGTACAAAATGTCATATGAAATGACCAGCTGGAATTGGTAAATTCTCAAAGTTAAATTCTCTGATTTTGAATTTAGACAGACAGACAGACAGATAGATAGATGAACAAACTAAGAGCTAACACTAGATAGAACAAACAAGTGAATGACAATTTGATAGACATAAGTGTAGTGTAAGCTCTTGCTTAGTCTGTATCAGATGAATTAGACGACATCTGCTGATTTGAGCTATTTTTGTACATCTGATGCTGTCCCCTGTCTCTAAGTTCTCAAACGTTTCCATATTGCACGGATTCTGTAATACTCTGATTACCTGACACAATAGCTTCTATATAAAGAACCATTATGGAAAAACACTTCATTTACAGTCAATTTAAAGAAAAGACTGAAGCTAAAACTCTCCTGATCTATTGTCCATGTTCATGGTTCTGTTTGGAAACACGTGGCAGCCACTACACGTGTCTGCTCTGGGGCTCAGAGCACATTTACGGATGTGTCTATCCCAATGCAACTCTTGAATGCGAGGGGAAGAACATCACTTTACCATTTAAAGAAATCAAATTCTGAGTTTTAGCTTTTAGTCCATGGGCCCTGGCTGCTATTTGGTAGTGTAAAATTAACTTTGGACATATACTTTTAAAATATACAGCATTTCGCTTTCCTGTGAAAATGTGCTTAAATATTGATGGCTGATCCTATTGATATCAAACTGATGTCCAATCAAATGCTCTCTACAATGTCTCTCCCACCAGTGTGCATCCCGCAAGTAAATCACAAGTCTTACCTGATTTATTCACTTAAATAAAACGCTAGACACTGCATTAAAATGTGAAAAAACTCCTAGATCGACACAACTTTTCCATTTCCTTTTTTCATGACCTATTTCTCCCTCGCCCAGTTCCTGTCCATTCAGAACATATTAGTTTCCATCTTTTGTTGAAAAAATAATTCTTTCTGCCTGGCTTGGATGTACTGAAAATGGAGGTTAAAAAATGAAAGGCTACCGTTGTCACCATGGCACCTGTGGAGGTGGCTGATTTCCACGCAGACGTCAGGTGGACCATGGGACACGTGCCGCCTCTCCCATTCTTCTGATTGCTTCTTCTGTCATCAAGAGACAGGCAGCACTATGACACACACTTTTGTCAATGCAGATGATGAATGGAAGATGGAAAAGCTTGAATGAAAAACCCAATGTGTTAAAATGGCCGATTGTTGTTGAAAGCAATTTGGGAAGTGATGTCATCTAATCTGCATCTGCTTCACCAAAACTGAATCCCGAATGAGTCCCAAAAAGCCCTGCATAAAGGAATAATTCACCCAATAAGTGCTCTTTTTTCCATGCAATTCAATGAACGAACATTTCAAGCTATTCAAAATGTGGTCCATGCACATTTGTGTTGTCTAAATTTAAAGAGATAGTTCACCCAAAAATGAGGCATCTACGTATATATATATCTATGTTTACAATGCCAGAGCACGTACATGCGACACACGCCAGATGTTGGAAATTAGAAGCAGCAATGTCAGATTTGTGCATTAATTATTCAATTTTTTTTTATGAATCAGTTGATCCAGTGTACAGATGATTCATTCATGACCCTGAAGAATCTCAATAGGGGCTTTCGCACCGGTCCGAAGGAACCTTTTCATAGTTCCTAGAACTACACTGCGTTCCAAATTATTATGCAAGTGACATAGGATTTTGGTACAATAAAGAGTCAGATTTTTCTTTGTATTGTTTTTCACATCTTTTTATATACCTGGTATAAATCTCAGACAGGTTTGTTTAATAGTTTGAAACCCTACTTAAAGAGGTTGTCCCACATTATTAAGCAAGTCATCAAAACAAACAATATTTAGCGAAAAGCAAATAGAAATTTTTGAACTGCCAAAAGATTTCTGAGTGACTTAGAGCACAGATGATCTTGGTAAGATACAGATTTATTAAGCAAAGTTTCTGTCAAAAAAATGAACTGTATTGTAATGCCAGCTGTAAAAAAGCCACTGCTGAGCAGCAGACAGGTGTTTGAAGCTACTGGAGTCTCAAGATCCCATGCAGACTGAAAGTTGTGTGTAAAGCTGCGTTTCAGTCAATGCTAACCAAACCTCACAAAGAGAAACCTGCACAGTGGCTGTAGAAACACATTTTCAAACTATTTAGCACAATAGTATTTATGCAGCATGGGATAGCGTGTTGTCCTACATGAAAATCCTTTTATTTCCGAAAGCACAATTCTTCATTTTATACCACAGCAGAAAATGGTCAGTTATGAACTCCACATATCTTGCAGAAGTCATTTTGACACCATAAAAAGGCCTTACATCTCACTTCCCAATATTCCAACCCAAATCATCACCCACCGCCTCCTTGCCCATGTTACAGTCTCATTGGAACAGGATGGCCATTCATCAACTATCAGAAATTTATCTGGACCATCCACTGTACTGCAGCATTCGTAAGTGAATGAAACTATTTAAAAACAAGTCTTCATGTGTTTCTACAGCCACTGTGCAGGTTTCTCTTTATGAGCTTTGGTTAGCAGTGACTGAAACACAGCTTTACACACAACTGCCAGTCTGCATTGTTCATACTTTTCATCTTCAGAAACATCTTTCTTCCTCACCATATTTTATGAGAACTGTGACTTACTTAATAATGTGGAACAACCTCTTTAAGTAGGGTTTCCATTTACCTGAGAAGACCTGGCAAACTATTGACCAAACCTGTCTGAGATTGATACCGGTTATCTAAAAAGATGTGAAAAACAACACAAACAAAAATCTGACTCTTTATTGTACCGAAATCCTGTTGATATGTCACTTGCATAATAATTTGGAATGCAGTCTATTGGCGGAAGTACCATTTTTTGGTGTGTTCAATAGTATTTAGTTCTAGGATCTGCATTTTGGGGAACTAAATTTGCTGGGGTCTATAGGAACTAGCAGTGATGTACATGTACACTGATTGGCCAAACGCATATGAAACACCAGCTACCAGGCATTTTTAAAATGCCATGTAAAAATATTTACTCCACGACCATAGAAAAAGCAATAATAGTGGCATTTAGCTACCTATTGAATGCAGCGTTGTTGTTTTTTCTCAGCCTCAATGATATGAAACACTGCAAGTTGTCATAGAAGATAAAGTCAGTTTTTTATGCTTGTTAAATCATGTAAATTGTGCATTTACATTCCATCTCCATTATCTCGAATCGGAGACACACACAAAAACAGCTCAGATCATAGCATTCTCCATTCACCGGCTGTTGATGTTTGTTAATGTCGTGATTAAGACTGGCTTAGAACTACTCAATGACTTGTTTCTTTATTCAAAACTACTGTACAGCATGTCTTCAGAAGACTTGGATCCTTTAATTACAAATCATTTCTCTTATCTATACCAACTCAATTCTCAGTCTCAATATCAGAAAGTTCAATGGTAACAGTTTAATACAAGCACGAGAGGGGTCATTCGGGGACTCTTAGAAGGCACTCTGGGAGCTGGGTAACTAGTGGCTGTCACCATGCATGGCTGAGGAGACAGCAGCATCTTTGCAGTGACTTTTTGCTAGCACACAACACAATTACACTTTACTTTCAATAAATTTCCCATTTTGTCCACTTTATTAGGTCTCATCCAAATCTGGGGCTTTGCAAATAAAATACTGCAGATACTGCCATAAAGACCAGACAATGCACATCTTTTAGACAGAGACGGATTTTAAGGGGCTGCATGCTTTCTCAATAAAAATGTCAGTGCTAATTCTTATTGTGCTGTCTGATGTCAGCAATACTTCAAACCGTAATTCAATGTTTTTTTTTAATCAACTAAAATGAAAAACATGAGTGCTTCTAAGAAGTAAATAAGTAAGTTTTCTATTTAAAATAAATGAGAAATACTCATTCACAATTGACACTGATTGGCTGGAATGACTGATTTCAAAGAAAGTACTATAATAAGGTGCTTGAAATTGCTGGTAATTTACTGTTGCTTCATTGCTTTTATATCTGATGTTTGTTGACAACAACTACAAAAAAATAGAGTCAGTTTTTATTTTGACCACAGGATATTATACGGAAAAAGCATGTTTTTCACAGCTCATAAATTATTACATAAATAAAAACAAACATGATAACACAGGGCTTTCGTCATTCAATCAAGAATGATGTGATGTTTTTCATGTTTACTATGCATAATGTTGTGCATGCTTTCAAATGCATGACATACAAATAAACACAGCCAGCCGCACTTCGATTCATCCCCCTATACAGAACTGTACTGTACAGAACAAAAACAAGTGTACTATATGTTCATCCCTTTTGAACAAACTACATCAAATGTCACCATGGCCCTGAATGAAGTGATCTGTGAGTGGGTGGCGTGAAGATCCCTGCATCCTCCTCCTCTGTACAGTACAGAATGGCTGTTCTAGGAAACGGCTGCCACACTGTGGAAAATTACAGGACTAAAGTGCATCGGCCCAGCCCTCCGGCCCTTCAAATTAGCTGGCATTCTGCAGAGCTCTCGTCTGCCTGAATGCTAATTAACATCAGCAGGGGGATGGTGAGCAGGGGTTTGGTAGCAGACTATATCATACTGTTCTTCAAAAGCAGATTATTGGATTTTTTTGTGGTAGACACTAATTTCAAGTCAATACCAGGGACAAAAAGCGGGGGTGGGGGGTGGGGTGGGGTGTTGTTTGGGAATGGTACAACTGGCACGAAACCAATGCCATTTTATATATAATAAACACTCTCTCTCACTCACTCACATATTGCAAAGGTCAATGCTTTTATTAATTTATTTATTTTTAATCTTTAATCTTTAGAGCAAGGATTAATCAAAACAGCATTTAAATTTAATTTAATTTAATTGTACAGTATTCAGTACACTTTCAGTTAGAATAAGGATGAGTTTTATAGAAAGATGCCGCCATGACCCAGTTTTCTCGCCTGAAGGCAGGGAATATTGATCCAGCATTCCAATGATTAGCAACACGCATAAAGTTGACAACTCACAAACACAGTGTGTGTTCAGTGATTTGAGCTGACCTAGAAACCTATAGGACAACCATGCAGGGACAGTCGAGCTCGAGACTTTGCCCTAATAAAAAACGATTAGCATTAGCAATTAGCATCATGGATGTTGACAGCAGAAGTTCATCATCTCATCTGTTTGGAACCCATATAGTAAGATCCAACTCAACACACACAAACCAGGCTATGAAAAGATACAATGAAAGCTAATTTGTATATTACACTGGATTTTACATTGGATTGGATATAGATTTTACTTTGCACCAACTAAGGGTGCTAATATGTGAAAAGCAATTACTACAGGGGTTAATATCATTTGTTTAGGCTACAGTGGAAAAAAAGATGTGTTTATCTTTTATTTATCTTTCTACTGTCTATATTCTCTAGTTTGTATATCAGTGTATTATAATTTGTGTTTAGCAGTGTTTAGTATAAGTGCTTGGTGAAATGGATGACTTGTCAGACCTCCAAAAAGAGTAAATCATAGGAGCCCATTTAGCAGAAATATCTGTTTTCTTAACAACCCAATTATTTGGTGTTTTAAGTGCAATGGTTATGACTGCATTCACAAAAGATGGCAAGACTTCATTAGTGAAGAAGAATAGTGGGCAAAAAATGCAAGGTCAATGAGAGGGACCACTGAACATTGAAAAGGATTGTGTCCAAACAACAGAATTGCTGCAGCAGAAGTGACAGCAAACCTCAGTATTCACCTTGAAGACCCTGCTTCCACAAAAAACTGACCACAGAGAGCTTCACGAAGCTAAAACTTTAATCACAGGCAGCAATGCTAAAATGCAGGCAAACAAGGAAGACAGAATACCTGACCTGAATTTTTTCAAACCACTGTGGAAAGTTTTCTAGAGCAGAATGAAAAGCCGATTTCCGCGCCTTTTGCCTATACACTTTCTATAAATTGTTAGCCAACAAGTTAATACAGGGCGTATATTTGAAAGAGAAAAAAACACCCAGCTTTGTTTGCAGCTGTCATCTTCCTTGTGTGGAGAAATGAAGGAAGTGTTTGTGAAAGGGAAAATATCTTTGTAGCTGATCCCGCTGTTCAACTTTGACTGCCTCATCACTGTCTGCGCTTAGATGTCAGATCTGACTGCTTTTATTACCATTAAACGAGTGAAACTGAAGCTTTGCTGCAGCTCTCTTTTATCCACAACCTTACACTTCAGTTTGAATCATCTAACCCACTTTTGCATGAAAAGCTTGTTTTATTCCTGTCTTTGCTTTGTTAAAGTATGATGAGTACTTCAAAGTCAGCGTATCAGTATTTTTTTAAACCATTTTTGCCTTTCCTCATTACAGACTGCTCGATTTGAACAAAAGCACAGGTGACTTTTATAGTTCTTTTGTCTGTGGGTTGGGGGCATGTGGGTTCATTCAGTCTACAGCTGTAGCCAAGCGTATACCTGATAAAAGTGACCTCAAGAAGCCTGAAGGATTGTGTTTCCAAGGCTTCAGATCTCTGAGCTAAATTATTCAGCTGTGTAATTCAGTTTCTCTAGACATGAACCTCTGCACTGACAAATGAATAGCCATTTAAATGAAATGAATAACAAATAAAGAGACATCAAATGCATTTTAATGATGCAAATGTAGAATGAATCTATGTTTATTGTATGCCTATGGGAAAACAAGTCGTCTGGAGCACAAAAGGTACAGAAGTTTGCCTTATGGGTTATGAAAGTGCCTTACTATTAAGCACCACTAATTAACAACAGAATTTTTTTTAATACTATTTTTGTACTATTCTTCTATTATTGGACTTAAGTGCGGCTTTTGATACTGTGGATCATCGTATCTTGTTAAAGAGATTGGACATTGAAGTTGGCATTCGTGATGGTGCACTAGATTGGTTTGCATCATATCTCGCAAACAGGAATTTTTTGGTGGAAATTGGAGAATTTTCTCAGTTCCTGTCACTTGTGGGGTGCCCCAGGGCTCAATTCTGGGTCCAACCTTATTTTCCTTATACTTACTCCCTCTTCGTTCCATTTTTGAGGCCCATAAAGTTTCATATCACATTTATGCCGATGACACTCAGCTCTATTTTCCATTAAAATCAGGTACTGATTCAGTTTCCTCTCTTCTAGCTTGTTTAGAGGACATTAAGGCTTGGATGGACAATAATTTCCTTCAATTAAATCAGAAGAAAACTGATGTTATGTTGTTTGGCCCTTCACACCTTTTAAATAATATAAGTTCTACCTTAGGCCCCCTTCAAGATAGCATTCGTGATAAAGTAAAAAATCTGGGAGTTACACTTGATCCTGAATTAACATTTGATAAACAAATCAACTCTGTAGTTAGAGCCAGTTTCTGCAGCTTAGGGGACTTCGCAAGCTGAAAAATATTCTAAGCTTTAGTGATTTGGAGACTGTTATTCATGCGTTTATTTCAACCAGGCTGGACTACTGTAACGCTCTATATGCTGGAATAAATCAGTCCTCTCTCTCGCGATTACAACTGGTACAGAATGCTGCGTCTCGTTTTTTAACAGGGACAAAAAAGAGAGAACATATTACACCTGTGTTATCATCACTTCATTGGCTACCTGTTCAATTCAGAGTTGATTTTAAGGTTTTAGTATTTGTATTTAAATCACTTCATGGTCTTGCCCCTTCATATATTTCAGACCTTCTCCACTCGTATTGTCCAGTGAGAACACTCAGATCCTCCACTCAGATGATATTAAATGTTCCCAAAATCTCGACTTAAATCCAAAGGCGACAGAGCTTTCTCAGTTCTTGGTCTTAAGCTCTGGAATTCCCCCTACCTTTGTCTATTAGACTTTCCCCTACACTTTTTTACATATAAATCTTCTCTTAAAACTTTTTTTTTTTCTCAGGCATATGTGTAATTTGATATTAATTATTAAATTAATATTATTTTTTTTTTTAGTCTTAAACATTGTTTTAAATTGCATGATGTTTCCGATCTTAATTCTATTATTTTTGTTTTGCTTTCTTTTCATATTTTATTATTAGTTTTTAAATTGTATTGTACAATGGATGTTTTGTTTGGTATGTTGTGCAGCACTTTGGTCAGCATTTATGTTGTTTTAAAGGGTTATATAAAATAAACTTGACTTGACTTGACTTGACTTATAATAAAATCTGTAATCATTAACTTGCATCATGTGAAATCTCTGTTCTGTGTAATGTCATTCTGACCAAATAGCTAAAAACACTTATGTTGCTTTCCTTGCCATTTAAACTTTATCCGACCTGACAACAAGCAGGACACACAACAAAGAAGACAATGCCTGATGCGTCACACTGTTATTCTTTGGTGGTTTGTTGTAGATCACCATATTGTTTGACTGCACAATATGACGTTTCTATTTATCTATTTGGGTTATTATTAGGGCAAAAATCATGTGCCAAACTGGCACACGTGAAAACTGACTCATCAGAAGAGCCTTAGACAACAAAAACATCTAACAAATAACTGTTTACTCACATATAATTTTTAAAAAATGGTCACGCTTTTGCTGTAGAAAATCAATAAATGTTCATACGCTGATATAAATGCAAAATATTTTTTACAGCTACAGATTTTTAACCTTTAGGGTCGTCATCAGGCTAAATCTCTAAGTGAAAGGGCACCTATTATGCCCCTTTTTACAAGATACCCTTAATACAAGTCTCAGGTGTTCCCAGAATGTGTCTGTGAAGTTACAGGTCAAAATACCCCACAGATTATTTATTATATTATTGTGAAAATGCCTATAACATCCTGTAACATCTGGCATCACCTTTTACAGATTCTGTAAACAGCTTTTTCTGATACACTACTTATGATTTATGGGGATAAAAAAAAATGAGCGGTTGGATTTTTATCATTTTAAGGTGGTTGTGTACACACACTGTCAACACACAATTATGTTTATACAATACGTAAAAAGTAAATTTAGCATATTTGGTGCCCAGTACATTTGCAATACTTACACATTATTTTTTTATTGTGCAGTAAAATAAATATAGAAAAACTAATCTGGAACAAAATAAAACAACCTAATTGTACTTATTTAAAAAAAAAAATAAAAAAAAAATCAGCACTGGGATAAGAAATAATGTGATACAGTATGTGATTCATATTTTACTGATTAGCTTAAAAAGCAGGTCATTAAACATATAACATGACTCACTCACTCATCAATAAGAGCTGAATGGGCATCGTATGTGCCAATTAATATTAGGCAATACAGTACAATTATTTGGTGCCTTCTCAAAAGTATTTACAGACTCGTTAATGGAATCATGAGGGAATCAGAATGATTAAACAATTCCCTGATTTTCTCAGATCTAAGTTGGAATGGAATAAGAGAATCAATTGGACAGAGAGAAACGAAAGCGGGATATCAGGGGAGGGGGTCCTCTAAGAACATAACATGAGAATTTATGTAGGTCATCGATTCAGAAATGTGTGTCAGTGGATGAGACGATACAGTGAGCAGCCCTGAAGACTTCAGAGTAGAGGAAAGGAATGAATGAGAGAGGACAAAAGAGATATTGAGTCTCTTTATTTAGCATCTATTATCTATAAACAAGGACAGGGTTAAGATGCACTTATCAACTTGAATTTTCAAATGTATTTCTCCTTTTAATAAGAAATAAAAATAATAAATCCAGAGTTAAACCTGAACTGTGAAATGGCTTAAGTGCAATTATTACTGTTATTACTAAATATAAATATAATGAAATTGAACACAGGTAATGTATTTTTGGAAATGAAGTATTCTTCAGTCATGGTCCATATAATTAATTAATAAGATGAAATATATAAAAATCTGTCCTTCCATCCATCCTTCTGAAATTCTTTGTATCTTTGAAATTTTTTTAAACTATTTTTACTCAGAAATTGCTAGTAAATTTTACAAATACAAATAGCAAATAATTTAACACATTGAATTAAATGTGAATTAAATCATCTGAAATATTATTTTCTTCTAAAATGTTCCAATACTCTTTGTTTTATTTACAGTTTTTAAAAAACAGTCTGTTTTCTACAGTGTTGGAAAACGTGTTTTCATTTGAAACCCAGTGAACTCTAATATTACTATTCATAAAATAAAGAGTCATTGTCACTGAGAGATGAATGCTGGAGCGATTTACACAAACATGCCTGCACGTGCCGTCGCTTTTGAAACAATAGCAAGTGTGTTTTGGGGTTGACTGTATTTTGGGCTTTTAGCCTGGACTACTAAACTTCCAATAACCCACAATGCTCACAAAATGAACCTAACGAACTCAATGAATCGCACTGCAGAGAATCTAACTGGAACACCATCTGCAGTAAACAATAAACTAGATTCATAAAAAAAAGACCCATCATATGCCATCTATCCCTGAAAATGCCTCTCTTTGTATCAGCGGATTGATGTTAGAAGGTCAGGTATGAATCATTACTCACGTGCTGGTTCAATAAAGACTAACAATCAGGTCATACAGATGATGAGACAGCAGATGTTTCACACATTCAAACCATGAATGATTTCTATGAATAATTACTGCATATAACTGCTGTGAAAGCTACATAATTATAACTAATAGTTACGGTGCATAATAACAGTGACAAAAATGACACAGCATGTACTGTGTAATGTGAGACGGGTTTTCGTTCTGCATGGTAAAGCAGATGGTCTTGTTCTATCAGATTCTTGAACGAGTCTCTGTGTAACACAGTGTGTGCCGAGAGATTGTACAGAAGCTTCTAGTGTAATCATTGTGAAAGCTCGACCTGCGTGCTGCTGGAGCCACCCAATGCTTCATACATCTGCCTGAAGACTTTTGCAGAACTAACAGACAAAAAAATACATGCAAAAGTATGATCTTTAATGTCTGTCTATCTATCCATCAACAATATGGTTTTCTCTGCAAGGAATGAGATATCAATCAAAGTGATAAAATATACAATTTATATGACATAAATTCTAAATATCAATAATAAATACTGAAGCAAGGAATTCGTTTTTGAGTAGTGGAGACCACTTGCTACACAGGAAAGTGCTTGTGAGGGTAATATCTCAGTAAATACAGTAGTGGAATAGTTAAATTGCTTAAATGCTTGTTTTTGTCCTAGCAGTGGTTTTGTATGAATCCTCTTTGCATACCTACTGTAGTTCAAAACATTTTTTGTGAATACTGTCCTTCAAATTTGATTCTAATTTCAGTAGTTGTTGGGGAAAAAAAAGTGAAAACAATAAAATCTGTTTCATGACTTTTTTCACATAAATATCTTACCATTTTAATTTTGATGAAAAGCCTATAATATGCTGTTTAATAGCAGATTTCCATACTGATAACTGTTGCCAAGAATTTAAAGTTTGTGTCTATACAGAAATTTGTAAAAAATAATCATACCATGAAAGAATCTCTCTCTCACACTTATTTTATTTCAGTTCTTACGCCATACATTTCTGGCTTCAAATTTTACCATCCATATTTCTCGTTTTTCCAGATTTGCAATATTTCTGTCATTAAGGTTCTTTTTCACTGTGATGTTTCTGACAATAAGGAGCTAGATAAAGTTTACTTGTATGATGGTAACTTACACATTCGCCCAATTGTAAAAGAATTAGCTTCTGATTTACTTTTATCATCATTTAAAAAAGAAAAAAAACTTTTTAAAAAAAAAATGCTTTTAAAGTTTTTTTTCCTCTGTATTCCCTCACTTCTTTTTGTTCTCTTACAGTATATCTTATTTTTGTTTTAATTTACATTTTTTTTCACACAATTAATGTACAAATTCACATCAAATATACAATCAAAATTAACTGGAAAAGAGATGAAAACTTATCTGAGGGCAATGCTGATAGATGATCAGTGCACAGTCAATAAGGTTTGATTAATGTTCATAATGTGACAGTTGATGTGGTGTTTTCTGCAGTGGTTCTGCCAGTGTTTGGGACGGGACGAGCTCACAGCCACTGAGGGAATAAAGATGCGTCCTGCTCTCATCTCACAGACAGAACTAAACCAGCTTTAATGTGAAATCAGGCCATCTATTGATTCTGTGACCATGAGTTTGTAAACGTGCGTATGTAAAAGGTACTGTAAAAACAGAAAGAAAGAGAAACTAAAGTAAGAGAGAGAATATAAAAGAAATACAGAGAAAAATGTCATTCAGAGTACAAAGAATAAAACATTCCATTCATTTTTTAAAAGATGTTTCAAGCTGTTCATGTTCAACTTTCGTGGAAAGACTTTACACACAATACAGCTGTCAGTAGTTTTGAGATCAGCTTTTGATCGTGTTTGAGAGAAGAGAGCAGCTTTATGAAGAACAAGTCCTTGCACTTTTCTGCTCAGATACACAAAAACTTTCTCCTGAGACTGAGGCCTGGATGGTTTCACCGCGGAGGTTTAACAGATGATAAAAAGCGAGAGAGTGGTCAGAGATTTCAGAAGGGAGGAAGAAAACCTGCTGTGAGGGAAATAAAAGCAATGAGGGCCAATAAGAACTGTGCCACTGAATACTAATACTGAAGTTACTGAGAAAACCCTTGTTTGATTTACATAACCTTTTTCTGACATGCTGTTTAATATCTGAACACTATACGTTAACTACCGTATATATATATATATATATATATAACTACCGTATATATATATATATATATATATATATATATATAAAAATTAATAATATATATATATATATATATATATATATATAAATTATATACATTGACTTTTACATTAAAACTGTCAAAAATATGTATTAATTTTATGATATACACACATTATAAAAGCAATACTTATTTTTGACAATTTTAATGTAAAGTAAAATTATATATTAGACAATATAATACATTATTAACATAAAATATGCAAACATTATATAAATATAATGTAGGCCTATAATATACTGTTGAATAATGAACTTCTTCCTGATGAATTTAGTTGATTATTTTTTGCCATTTTGAACACCAATAAGGGTAAAGACTCAACATATCCATCATGATCTGTCTGAAAGGTGGATTAAAGAGGTGGATCTGACAGAAGATTAAAGAAAAGGTGCAATGTCGACCGAAGAGGGTGTATTATTTGCGACGTCCGACTATATCAGCAGGGACTGATACCCTATTATATCTGCCTCCAGCAGATCTGATTTCCCAACTATCATGTCTGCAAGAGCCATGAGGGAGCAAGAGTGGTTTATCCCGGAGCGTCACACTGACCTACATTTTGTGACACATTTCTGATGTTCAACCACATGCAACAGTTTCTTGTAACTCCATGAGTCATCACAGAGAACCTGCAGAGACTCTGAAACAAGCATCAATATCATCCACGATGCCAATTCCACACAATAAAGCAATCACATTAACACTGGCCAGGACAGCAGGGTCAGCGATGTTGTTACAGTGACTCATTTTAAAGTACATGAAGGGATAATTTATGTGAACAAAAGAGGAGCATGAATGTGTATAATTAGATAACTACTCCTATAACAGATCAACTTTTTTCAACATATACAGTTCAACTTTGTTTTGTAGTTTACCAGGAAAACTGATGTTTAATGGAAAACCTGCTGAGAGAATCTGGGCAACTTTGACATATCCAACCACAATTTTAACCAGCATATATACTCCTTACAGTCCATCATGCACTCAAAACCGACTTTGCCCCATTTACTAATAAGTGCATCTGCTTCAGAGAACATTTCCCATTTCTATTACCAACCTGCACGTGTCCCGTGTCCGTCAGATCCTATTAAAAGCAGCAGCAACCCAAAGGGCAAAATACAGTTTATTAATATAATTTGTGCTTGCTGTATAATTTGTGCTTACAACAAAATAAAAGCAGTGCAAATTTATTTTAGTAATATTCACTTATAAAATGCACATAGTTTTATTATGAAAAAGTTCAAATATATTCATATACGCTATGTTTGCGGTTTGCACTATTTTTATCATGTTTTTGAAAATACAACGGTAATATTGTGATATATTATTACAACCTAAAATATATGTAAATTTTTTTACGATTCTTTGATGTATAAAAGCAAATAAATAAATATATATATATATATATATATATATATATATATAAAAAATTGCAATACAAATCTTTTTTTAAAGTAAAAAATAAATGAATAAATCTTACTGATCCCAAACTTAAGAACAGTAGTATATAATACACACATATATTGTAATATAGAGACCGCTTTGTATAACTGGAAAAAATCAAGTCTGACCCCAAACTTATGAGCATATATATATATAGAGAGAGAGAGAGAGCGAGAGAGAGTGAGAGAGAGTTTGTCTCAATTGACAAAATCAAGTCTCACATTGTTTATTTGGACAACCTATTTCAATCTGAATATCACATAGCAAAACTTTAAAATTTAATCTGGATTTAATGTGGTATTGTGTCTCTACACTCAATTTTGAGCACACAAAGACCAGCCTTAAAAGGATACTCCACCCAAAATGAAAATTTTGTCATTAATCTTAAAGGGATACTCCACCCCAAAATTAAAATTTTGTCATTAATCACCTGTCGTTCCAAACCCGCAAAAGCTCTGTTCGTCTTCGGGACACAAATTTAAAATATCTTGGATGAAAACTGGGAGGCCTGTGCTGTCCCCCATAGACTGCCAAGTAAATAGCAGTGTCAAGGTCCATAAAAGGTATGAAAGTCGTTGTCAGAATACTCCATCTGCCATCAGACGTGCAATCTGGGTTTTATGAAGCGACGGGAACACTTTTTGTAAGCGAAGAAAACAAAAATAACGACTTTATTCAACAATTCCTTTGTCAGCGGTCTCCTCTGTGTCTCTTCATATCACCGTATGCTCTTCTGTATCATCCGCGCCACAAGGATGCGCTCTCTTCCAAAAAAAAAAAAAAAAAATACACTTAGAAACAGCACATCCTTGTGGCGCGGATGACACAGAAGAGAAGACGAACAGAGCTTTTACGGGTTTGGAACGACACAGGTGATTAATGACAAAATTTTCATTTTGGGGTGGAGTATCCCTTTAATCAATCAATAATCACACTGCTGTCACCTCCAACCAATCAGTATGTTGCATAATTCAGTCCAAGAATGGCCCGTAAAAGGTAAAAACTGTGCTGAAGAGCATTTTGTTAGAGTAAAAAAAAAAGATTTCAGCTGCCAGAGATCAATTGCAGATCTCATATTGCGATCACTCTTTACTCAAGCCTACAGTGCAATATTTAGATAGTTTTTTGAAGACTTCTGCATTTTTTCCTCACAGCAAGCTTTTAGAAAGCAATGTGTGATGTTACCTTATGAGACCTGCAGCTCCGGCAGCGTTTCTCAGTGATGGAAAGATTATGAAACCTATATAACAGAAACACCGTAATTTGTTGACCTTTAAAGGTCAGTGAAACAGAGATAGCTGTACCTGAAATATGGTGTTTACATGAGAAAATCAAGGACATTCAAAGACCTTTTAAATCCTAGACGCTCACAGTCCGGGCTGAGATCCATCTGAGGGTATATGAGTATAGACGTGATACTTCTGTCACCATGTCCCTATTTCCTCCTACATACTGACATGGCAACAGACCGCCAGCGTTCAGTCATTATGGTGAGCAGTGACTCAACGAGCTAAAAGCACATGTGTGAGAACAGCAGGCTATTGATAACACACACATTCATCAGATCAGATCTCTTCTCGAAAAGTCAACCCTATTTACACTACTGTTCAAAAGTTTGGGGGCAGTACAATTTTTTAATGCTTTTGTCCTTAAGGCTGCATTTATTTGATTTAAATTATAACAAACCAGTAATATTATGAAATATTATTACAATTTAAGATAACGTCTTGATTTGAACTAATATGCTTTAAAATGTAATTTATTCCTGATGGCAAAACTGAATTTTCAGCTTCATAACTCCAGTCTTCAGTGTCACATACTCCTTCAGAAATCATTCAAATATGCTGATTTGATGCTCGAGAAACATTTCTTATTGTTATCAGTGTTTATATCTTTGTGGAAACCTTGAAACATTTTTTTTTTCAGGAATCTTCGATGAATAAAAAGTAAAAAATGTATTTATAACAAAATCATTAGAAATGTCTTTACTATCATTTTGATCAATTTAACAGGTCTTTGCAAAAGTATGAATATCTTTATAAAAAATAACTTACAACTTTGTATCTCAAATCTTACTGCGCATTCATTTTCTCTCACTTTTCAGTTGAAAAACTTGTCAACCAATTCTCAAAGGGATGCATCCTGTCTTTTCTTACCTCCCCTTGATATTAGGCAGTGCTGCAATTCAATGAGATTTCATTATTTCATCATTTCTGATGAAATCTTAGTACCCTACAGCACTTCTACCAACACACAGAGCTCTAAGGAGAAAAAAGAAAGATGTGAAATGATGTTCATTTGGGTGCATTTCAATTTCAAAGGTCCCAATGTTCAGAACAGTGAGTCACATCACCAGTTTGAATTTGTGCTATCAAATAATAGAACAAATGTAAATTGGATGTCCTGTGTTCTGCCAATGCATCTGTGGGATAATAACACTATGTGACAATCATCACTTAAAGGGATAGTTCCTCCAAAAATAATAATTCTGTCATCTTTTCTTTACCATCTTGTCGTTACAAACATGTACATCTTGCTTGCTTCTGTGGAACACAAAGAGGATATTTAAGATATTTGATTTTTTTTTTCTTTCAATAAATGAAATTCACCGGGGTTTAAAACAACACTGGACACCATTGACTTTCATTGTAATGGAAACAAATTAAAAAATAAGGTCTTACCGGTTTGGAACGACATGAGGGTGAGTAATTAATGACAGAATTTTTGGATGAACTAACCCTTTTAAAACAAAATAATAGCTATTTAGCTTCTTTTATTTTATAATAATTCACCTGCACTAATAAAATGATATAACTAGATTTATTAAAAGAAGATACCCAGTGGGGTCTAAAACTAAATGAGCCTCACTGACTTTCATTGAACCAAGATATGCATAATTAAAACACTGTTGTATAAGTAATGTAATGAAAACAACTGGAATTGAATGTCTTGAGCTGGACATTTAGTTCTAAAGTATGACACAAACACTTTCAGAATCATTCATTTTATAATAATGCACCTGCACAGAATTTTATATAACTCATTTCCAGATTTATAGGACAAACCATCAACGGATGCACCTGGTGCTTCCATGACAATAAACAAACAAAAATATCAGGATACAATTTCAGGAGTGGAAAAATAGGTTAGTGTGCAACAGTAATGTAGGTCAGTGCTCCCTCACCTGCAGCTTTCTGAGTGTGTGCAAAGCCCAAATGACGGACATCTTACTGACAACCGGGAGCCTGAGGAGACGGGGACAAAAAACATCATTTCATCCGGCTGAAAATGAGGGCTCGGTCTGTTCATGCCCCCTCACAGGCTTTACAAATGTCATGAGTGATGTGACTCAGCTTATTGAGTTACACAGAGAAGTCGACGAGCGTCTCGGCCAATTTATGAGCTTGGAATTATGGGAAATTAATCATATAGGCTATTGAACGGAACGACCGCAGTTCGGAGCTACACGAGTCTGACCCACATTTAGAGTCCCAGCTACAGTTTACTCAGAGTGAATGTATTTACCAAAAGAGCTCTCATCCATCAAGATGCCTCTGTACAGAAATTATTTATATGACAGAAGTGCTTAGTTTAATAACAAAGATGCATCCATGTTGATCAATTAGACGCACACATGAGGAAAAAAGCATCACTATGTCTTTTGCTAAGGATTTAAACAAACCCCTAATTGGGTGTTCACACTGACGATTTGCAATGTTAAAGTGAAAGGATGTTTTTAAAATTACAATGAATTTGGGATGCACCGATAAAAAAATGTGGTCAGTACAGATACTGTGATAACTAGTTTCATGTTAAAATTTTAAAGACCTATAACATTTTTTCTGGATGAATAAACCAACAAAAAAAAACTAAAATCTATAGCCTATATAGAACATACAGGCTTTAAAACAATATAATATAAAGGACAAAAAATAGAGAGTCATTTTGAGATTTGGCAATTACAATACTGTTCAAAAGTGTTGGATCAGTAAGAATGATTGAATTTATGTTTTGGATTTTTTCCGGTGAGTAACATGCTTACCAAGGCTGAATTTCTTTGATTAAAAATACAGTTAAAACTAATATTGTGAAATATTACAATTTAAACCATTCAGAACACAATAGCAAAAACTGGAAAATATATTGAGCACATTTTAACATAGCTGGCGACTAAGTAAGCAGAGACAAGCAAACCTCAGCATTGTCTTCTGAAAGTGCAAAAATCTAGTTGCCACTACTAGGGACAACGTGACGAGCCTTATAAGGGCCTTTTGCACCACGGGAACCTATTCATAGTACCAGATTGTGGAACTACCCACTTTTTTGGCATTTTCGCACCGCCGGAACTGGGTATGATTGAAAACACTGCGTAAACTGCTACTTCTTTCAATCGCTGGTTACCCGTATACATCGATTGGCAACCACGTTCCATCACCGCCATGTCCATTTAAAACATTTGTGAAACCTTACGTGAGTCCTGCACACAAATAAACACAACAAAAAACAGCTCCGATCACAGCGTCCTCCATCCTCCTGTTGTTAACGTTGTTCTTCTTTGTTTTCGTCATTTAAAACCGCACACAAATAACGTCGCAGTCGACCGGCGTACGCATTTTCTAGTACACACTGTCGGTGCGAATGTAACCCTTTAAATGGTAATGGGAAATGGTCTGCGCGAAATCATCCCAGTTTTTTTGCGAAAGGCCCTATAGTTGAGGATAGGAGAACAATTTCATACAAAGTAGGGATGAATCAGAAAGAGTTATAGGAATTTGCGGGAGGTTGGAGGATTAGCCCTTAATTCTGCTGTTAATTTTAATTTTGTTGATACTAAATGCTACTCTTAGATGCTTTATACATAAATCATGTACATACAGAACATGAGGAAGGCATAAGACACAGAGCAGTGGGACCAAAGAAGACTCTCAGAAGCAGCTGATAAACAAGAAGAAAATCATGATGATTGTGTTGTGAGGTGACAGAATTTAGGTCACATCGCCGCTTTGATTTCTTCTACACTCATGCTGCAAAACACTGCCAGCTCAGACAATGATGTGAAAATTGGAACAAGTTGAAACTGGGATAAAGGACACAGGCCTCCGGATAACACACAAGGATGCTTGATCAAATAAGCGAAACCCATCCTGGATATTCAACTGGAGAGTCATCTACCAATTGTAAGAACTCCACTTCAAAATGAAACTGATATAGCAATACTACAACATGCAAACACGTGTAGACTAATGCTACATGTAGAATACTAATACATAAAAGAAAGAGAAATGCAATAGGATTATAGGAAATAGAAGGACATTTTATTCAGACCACCAATATATTTGCATGAAGAGAAAGATATATTACATATATTAAAAATTTGATGCACCTTCACTTCTGTAATTTTGTTGATTAATACATTCAATTTCTATGACACAACATATTTTACACAACAAGTGTGTGTATTACATTCAGTATTCAAAATCGAAGTACAAACAGGTGGTTATGTAGAAAGAATAACCTGTACTACATAGAAGTGTAGTTTGTGGAGGTTTAATTACATTTTCCTTATACTAAGGAAAATTTGTTCCATCAATCTTTCCTGAGAGATTCCTTTGGGGAAAAAAATGTTAATGGAAAACAAGGTAAAGAGTAGGTAAGAGTCTTTATGAGCCTATAGTTCAAAAGTTTGGGGTTAGTAAGATTTAAAAACAGAAATTAATACTTTTAATTATTTATTAACTGCATTAAATTGATCGAGCGTTCTTTTTCAAATAAATGCTATGATTTCTTTAAACACTGATTAAAAGAAATGTTTAACCAGTATAACAGGTTTAATACCTTTTTTTCTAATAACAAAAAGAACTGAACATACACAAGATACAAAGAAGCAATACACAAAAATTATAAATCAAATGAATGTTTCAAGCAGATTAAAGTGCAAAAGAATTATAAAGAAAATAGGTCAAACTTTAAAATAAGTTCTCATTAGTTAACCTTAGTTTATGCTTTAACATTAAATAAGCAATAGCTACATTTGTTAAATAAGTTATTATTCTTTGTTAAAAGTACTACTGTTAGTTCATATTAGCTCAGGTCTATTAAATAATACAGTTATGACTTTTGATTTTAATAAAGTGTTATTAAATGTTGAAATTAACTAAGATTAATAAATGCTTTAGAAGAATTTTTCATTGACATTGTATGCAGAGGTATGCAAATACATGTTGACAGGCAGGTAGGAAAGTCTATCAAAATGCTCGAAACAAGTGTTTTGATTGGGCTAACATTTTTTGGAACTACGCCTTCCACAGAATATATAAATAAATTGCTATTGGGATGTGAAGAGACTTTCAACCAGCATAACAAAAAAAGTTTCTGAAGACAATCACCTCTTGCACCTTTAATATAAAGTATGATCGAACAATAAAGAATCAAAACATTTTCAAAAAAATATCTAGGGCTGCATTACCACTGCAAGTCTTAACTCACAGATCCAATCTTTTGACCATATCCAATTTTTTTGCCCACCTGTTTACATTCACTTTAGACATGACTGGTATCCAGGGCTGGAGTGGGACTCATTTCAGTCCTGGAGTTTCATGCCTTAGACCAGCCGACTTTAGTTCATGACTGACTATAGCTATTACAATAATGTAATTAAAACCTCAGTATGTAAATCTGCAATAGCGTACTGTTCTCTACAGCCTTCTAATTGCTTTGAAAAAAGTGTTTTTTAATATACCTTTTCAGCGCCACCTTTGCACTTTCTATTATAAATTTTTTTTATCTTTTATTTTTTGCTCGCATATCTCTAAAAAAATATTTGTACTGTACCATAATGTCTGCCTGCAGTTAAAAAGTTCTTAGAAATAAACACGTTTTGATTAATCTATTTATGTACAATTATTCTAAAAATAATTTTAATGTCATACAAAAAAAAAAAGAACGAAAAAAAAAGTAATCGGCCCAAGTAAATTGAACCATTATAAAATTGTGACTGCACAAGTAGTTTAGTAATTTAGGAGGTGAAAATACAAATGGAATGAAATTTGAAAGCATAACTGAATCACTATGAAATGTCAGTCAATAATATTTTTTTTTTTTTAAATAAGTAATGGCACTTAAATTTTTAAACTAAAAATAGGCTATTAGCCTATTGCAACCATATGATTGAAAATGCATATTTTTCAATTAAAGAAAACTTGGATTTGCTTGGATTTCTACTGCGATATAATGAGGTCCAAGTTTAAGAACGTGCTAGAAGTTCTTTTTTAATGTGTTTTTTACTCTTCTATTATTAACAGCATTAACTTACAATAGTGAAAGATGTCTTCCCTCAGGCTCAGGTAGATTGAATGTTTCCTGCCTTGCTGGCTGTTGGGCTCATAATCAATAAGTTGTTTGCATTCGCTCAAACTGATTTGCCAAAATCAAAACATGGATGGTGAAGTGAATAGCTGTTAGCGCGAGTCCCACTCGATGTGAAGCAGGAGGAGCCCACAGAGGATTCCGCTTTGTCTTAAAGCCTTCCTCAAATGCCTACGTTCACAAATAAAACAATGATTTGTGCAAAAAGAATGAATAATTATCATCTGAGAATTTGTTATTCATGGTCTGGTGGACATATGATGTATGCCTGCGAATATGGGACAAACTGCGTTATAGCTTTCATAAGAGACGCGTCTATGATGCCTTAAATACGGGCATCTATACATTTCTCATTGCTGAGAAATTTATTAGATTTTAGTAGCGAAGCTATTGTATTTATAAAATTTACGGGGGCAGGGTTGAAAACCAGCTCCTGAATGTTGCACAATTTCTACACAAAGTTCCCGCCTCAATAAAATGCAAATGCATATACACGTTGGCAATAAAATGCTACCTTTATGGGCTAACACGTCACCCTCGCATTGTGTACAGTTTCAAATAAATAGCTTTTTAAGTCAGTGCTGTGATTAACACCACAGCAAATACAAAAATCTGAATGGCTTATAAAATCATATACTTTTCAAAAACAAAGTAGTGCAGCTGCTTTGTTTATGGGGTTTCCAGGGTAACAGCTGCATTTCTGCTGTTCCATCAGCGCCATCTGCTGTCAGAGTAAATGTGAATGTCATTTATTCACTTGTTCCGCCATGTGCTTCTCATCCATGTTGGGCTTGTTTAAATCAGAGTGTGCATGCATCTTTGAAGCAGCATAAAGCAGCGTTGTGCATATTCTTAAAATGCATTCCAAAAAAAGAATAATCTGTAATAAATAATTATTCA
The DNA here is from genome assembly GCF_018340385.1 of Cyprinus carpio. Classification (NCBI taxonomy): domain Eukaryota; kingdom Metazoa; phylum Chordata; class Actinopteri; order Cypriniformes; family Cyprinidae; genus Cyprinus; species Cyprinus carpio. The sequence continues at coordinate 10,886,954 of NC_056607.1, read as the reverse complement.
TGTTATTTTGAAGAGTTCGTGATAACAATATTGTACATGTTCTTTATCGTGATGTATTATTACCAAATACCGGCACATGAATCTTTCCAACCCCTAGCTTTTGAATGATAATGTACAAATAAAGATTTACACCAAAATATGCTCTGCTCATCTTTCAGGACTTACACAAAGAAAACAGGAAAAGAGCATGAATACTTCATGTGATATGACTAGCAGATTAAAGGTTAATTAGTTAAACACTTTTTTTAAACACTGCTTTTAACTTGATCAGGCAAAAGCCGGTCTAAAACAGTTAGAAAACACATAACCGCACTCACGGCAAAACAAAAGACAAATTCACTGAAAATCCCGAGGACACGCAGTCATTAACCTCACCGTACTGGACACAGAAGAGCTTAAAGTGGGATCTCATGGCTGCCTGCCAAAACATGTGAGGCCTGATTACTAAGTTCTTTCTCTCTGGCCTGTTGATTTGACATCGTGCAGGTTATAACGAGAAATTCACACAACCCAGCAGAGTTTCGCCAACAGCAACATCACTCAATAAATGCCAGCCAACCACAACAGCTAGTGCTCTGCCCTTGAATCTAGTGCATATTTCCCTCAGGGCAGAGGCTGTTCCCTTTGGAATATTCCAGCAAATCCCACTTCCACATTTCTCAGGCGGATCAGACCACCTCGGCAAGAATGAGACCTCAGATCTGAGATGTTATCTTGGCTTTCTAAGGCGATTCAGTTGCACATCACAGAGAAACGACTTTCCAAAACCAGCGTATAAAAACTCAGGAAAATGGGTCAACACCCTTTCCCCCTCATTTCTCATCATCACTGCATAAAAACATTTGCGATTGAGTGGGAAATGTGGCTTAAAGTGGGAATGCATTTCACAGAATTGAAGATAAGAGAGGTTAAAACTAGTAAAAATATATGCAGCAACTCTCCACATTTTAAAGTGAAGATAAGTGGTATCTTAATGTGACTGCAAGAGTGCACCTGTAAACAATACAGAGTGAAATAAGAAGGAGAAAAAGATTCTCTGATTGGCTCTTTCACAACCTGCTGTCTAAGAGTGATTTAATGAGACACCTGCATGAGGAAACTCAAGAGTCAAAGTCTCACTGCATTCTTTAAATAAAGAAAAACAACTGGTATTTAAGCCAGAGTTTCTTTCAGTAACTTTGGAAAGGCACCAACAGCCTCAGCGGTGTTATATTGTGGAAATGTGATTAGTCATGGGAATGCTGCACTATTAGCACCTCTAACAATGAGCCCCTTCTGCCTTGGTCCACTTGATTTAAAGTTGTTAATGCACTGTAAGTCGCTTTGGATAAAAGCGTCTGCTAAATGCATTAATTTAATTTAATTTAATTTAAAGATGTGCAAACAAAATGAGTTTCTAAAAGTTTGCATTCAAAGGCGCACTTTAAACCTCAATCATCGGGTATGGGAGTGTTGCAGTTGCCGTGGTAGATATGCACTGGCCCATCGCAGCGATAGTACAGCTGGAAGATGTCACCATACCCGTGTTCCCTCCACCATGTGCAAAGCTGTCGGTTCCAGCCGCAGGACAGTGGGTAAAACAGTTCCCTGTGCTCCATCCCGATCATCGTGAAGAAATCCTGATCACCTAGGTGCCCCCGGAAGTGGTATTTCTCTGCAAGACGAGCCACCCGCTCGGGCTCCAGAAGCTGGTTGTATAAGGTAGAGCGACGCATGGTGTCGAGGTTCAAAAGCATTACGCCGCTGTTGAAGCCGGGCAGACCGTCTGGTGGAGGGTCACCCACACGGGACTTCGGATTCTCTTTGCGGTACTGCCAGAAAGTGTGCCTACGACAAATAGAGAAGACAGTGCAAAGAAGAATTTAAGCAAAGAATCATAGCTTTACTATACCTATATTTACAGATAAATCGGTACAGCCGGACCGATATATAATTTTGTCGATTTTATCGGCCGATATGAGCCTGTCGCAGATATATCAGTATCGGCAAATATGCCACAGATTTGCCACCGATATGAATTTTTTTTTACAGAACATATAGTTCCTGAGTAAACGATGAACGCTGCCATTACGCAGATGAAATGCTTGTAAATGGTGTAATTATGTTTGTCCAGCAGAGTGCACGCCATTGTATGCTACTGGCAACCCAGGTCACTGCAGTGTGTACGGATGACATGTACGGATGATCTCAAACTTCACCCGCTGCTTCAAATTATCCGCCCACCACCCACCTGCACCTATATTTGATTGTCACATTACAATGATTCTAATTCTTAGTTTTGCATGATGATATGATGAATGGATGGTTTATTTTTAAAAGCAGACGTTGCTGTGCATGTACATGTGTTTTGACCAGCCGCACCGCGCCGCAGAACTTATGCTTATCACATCAGTCACATCACATTTCCTAAGTCAGCATAGTTTGTCAGTACAGTCAGTAACACAGCAGATTGAAAAGTTGGTATTATTCTGCAGTCCAATAGACGGCAGTGCGGTGGTGGCTTGAGTCTGTTGAATGGTGATTTAATGCTACATTGTCACCTAGTTGATGAGACGCAATGCTATAAAGTAAAGAAACAATGTCCCAGTCTTGTACTCTCACAATGAGCTTATCATACTCGTTTGCTACATTAGTACGGCCCTATGATTGCGATGATCAGAAAATGCAGACGGAAGCAAGGAATCCAGTCATAAAACGGAATTTACTGTATAATGCAAAATTTCACGGAATCTGTCATATTTTAAATGAATAAATAAAAAAACAGGTCAGTACACTTAAATCAAATCACGATATAGACTAGTGACTATGAATATTAAACTGCAAAAAGACTATTTAAATACGAATCCTCGTGTTCTGCATGTTCATTTGATTTCCAGAAAATACACAACAGAATTTGTGAAAAAAATATTATTAATTATAATTATTTATTCACTTTAGGCGTTTACATTTGGAAAAGCTGTGCTTCCTGCATAAACCTGCCCCTACTGGATTGGCAGTAGCTTGTTGCCCTACACAGTTACCTAGCTTATTTTCTAAAATCAAGTTATATATATATATAGCCTACCAAAAAAATCATACTTTGGAGAGTGCTCTCTTGACTTTTGACACCTAGCAATGCACTTACAACCACTCAGAACACCTATGCAACTGCATAGCATATCTTTGCAACAATTCTGGGCAAAAATATGATTCTACTAAGTTTTTGTTCTCAACAATAACCATTTCAACAGTAGTGCTGTTTCAGGGAGTAGAGACTTGTGAAGAATAGAGAAGCTTTAATAAATAAATAAATAAATAAAATATAAAAATAAAAAAATTAACAAAAATAAGTATGCAAAAAAAAAACAGTAGAAGAACAATCGTTATGTTATAGTATACAGAGAGAGAGAGAGAGAGAAAAAAAGCATAAAGGCCCAAAAACAAAACAAAAAAATCTCAGCTGTTCTACAACAGACAACCAAAACCCTCAGTTCTATGTGAACAATGCTAAAATAGTTAAACACTGAAAAGACAAAATGTGTTATTCATAAAAATACCTCTGAAATACATAGACAGTCAAGCTGGAATCTGAAATAACTCGAGACTTCAACATGAGATTGACCCAAGGCTGTAAGCTTGAGGTGAACTCAACTTATGTGGCTTGTGGCAAATCCTGAAAATCTCTAGCATGTTTTTTGAGTGAACTGAGATTTAGTGCAGATGCAGCATGTGGGCTGGTGAAGTCCAAGGCCACGCACTGCTCATAACGAAAACCGTGGACTGCTGAAACCAAGCTTATTCAAAGTAGCTTTGATCCATCAAGTCATTGCCCCCTGCAGGGAATTCCTCAGAGGTTCTCCTGAAGTTCATAGATGCTCTCTTGCTTTTAAAAAGCCCAAGCTGGGATGGAAACAAGAAAGAGATTTCTGAAGCTGCTGCTCCAGGACTGTTCATTTGACAGCAGGAGAACAGAACCAGACAGGATGACACAAACTTGAACCTTTCATCTTTCTCCCAGAGACTACAATTTAGTGCAACTCCAGTCCATGGGAGCATTTCGGAGAGAACTCGAGTCAACAGGTAAATGAGAACATGACTACAACATTAACTCAGAGGGCCCTGTGGGTGCTTTGATGGTGGTACTCAAAGAGTTTTGTGAGATTCCTGCTCCTCTAAGAAGTCTTTCCATAAAGTTCAGGTATAAAATCATTAGTTTAATCTTTTGTAGAAAGGGTTGTCCTGCACACTTTATTTTTTAAAAGGCAGATAACATAAATTTGCATGTGCAGTATTAAGGTGTAAAAGACAATGGACACTGATGGGCAATTCACCTAATAAAAATTTGGTCAATGTTTGCTCACCCTCATGTTGTTCCAAACCTGTATGACTTTCTTTTTTTTATGTGGAAGATGCAATATGAAATGAGGAATCCAAAAGCTCCAAAAAAAAAAAAAAAGCAACATAAGAGTAAGTCTGCAACTAACAATTATTCTGATAAGAGATTCATTTATTATTTAATTGATAAAAAGGCATTAATAATTGTATTTTTTTTAAAAGGAATTCTATATCCTGGCCAATATTTTGCTCCAAACATTGCACAAATGAAAGATAAAAAATAATAATAAAAAAAATAAAAATAAAAATAAAAATGTCAATGGAGGACCCAAGCCACATATTCATAATTCAGTATATAAACACTTCTATATTTGTCATTTGAAACCTGTATGACTTATGTGAAACCCACAATGACATTTGAATAGTCCAAAAGCTCAAAAAAGGGGGAAAAAAAACAGCCTAAGAGTAGGTCTGCAAAAATTATTCTGAAAATCATTTATTTTTTTATTTATATTAAAACGTGAAAGAGACATTAATAATTGCATTTTCATTTTTTAGTTTTAGTTATTCTTCATCCTAGCCAACATTCTCCTCCAAATAACACTGAAATTGAAAGATAAAAATAGGATAATTAATTATAACAAAATAGGATGAAATTGTATTTTCTGCATTTTATTTTATATCCTATGTATTTCTCTCTGTGTGTGCATGTTAAATGGACTACTTTTTCTTTCTTTTCTTTTTTTGTCCTTTCTTTATCGGAAAAGAGCAGCAAAATGATTGTTCAACATATTTAATGTTCCACAGAAGAAAGTCATACTGGCCTGCAATGACATGAGAAAATGAAGACATCATTATTTTGAGGTGACCTATTTCTTAGATAAAGATAAATGCAAACTCAATCCAAGAACAAGCACATTACTAAAACAATGACACTTCTGTGCATCTCTTTCCCTTTGATTCCAGCACCTGCGGCTCTGAGGTGGCATGACACTGATTATTTAGGACACTCTCTATGAGTCTTCTTCTAATTAAATATTCATGAGGAGACAAAATGCTGCAAAGGTATGGCTGAGGTGCTCTGGGTCAGGATGAGTGTGTGCCTGGGCCGTCCCTAATGAACAAAGCTTCAGAAAAAACTCAATTATAGCTGCGTTATTGAGTCTTTAAGTGGAATTTGTGAAGTCAGAGAGGAAAACTGCGGGTGTCACCATGCAAACGTGCATCAACAGTGTGGGCTGAGACAGCAGAATGGCAGCTTCCTGTGTCATCTCTTCAGCTCAGCATCAGTACTTTAACACAAACAACTTTTCCCTGCTGTTTAACAGCCTCCTCCATAAACTCCAGAGGAATGTCAGATGGCACTTCCACATTTCATGCCTAGTTTTAGTGTCTTCTACAAGTGGCAAGACCTGTTTGTCTGCTTGAGAGGATGTACGTGCTCTGCAGCACAAATCTAGAAGAATTCATCACCATTAACAACTGGATGGTGTTTTGCTGTACATAATGACTCAGGAAAGGAAATGTGTTTATAATGGCATTATGCAAACAAGTATACAATGGTATTTTTCCAAATGAAAAAAGTTGTATGTATAATGCAGTTATGTATAATGCATTATAGAAGTAGTTAAGCCTTGTAATGCACCTTATAATGCATTGTACAGTCTCATGAATAATTGTAACCACAGTTAATACATTATAACACTGACCAATTCATTGTTACACTACTGTATGCATTTTAAATTCGATTCTAATTATTTACTACAAATGAAATGTATTACAATGCACATTATGAATAATTAAAATGCATTATACATAAAGGCTTTAAGTAAAGTGTTACCTATTATGTAATTGTATGTATTATGGATGTAATAGTAATGTATGTAATAGTACATTTTTTATAAATATTTATACATATATTACAATATGGTGAAAATGACAGTGATCTATAAAATAAAATAAGAAAATCTATATTATAAAATAATATAAATATAATAAAAGTATAATACATTTAAATATAATATTATAAAATAACTAAATATTATATTATATTGATGAAAATCCATTATATGTATATAAGAAAAAATATCAAATGTGCATGTTTAGCATACAGTGCTGGCTAAGTAATTAGCCTCAGAAAATATGACCATTTTATTCCCCAAATTGTTTGAAATGTTAATCATTGTCATTTCACAAAAAAAAACATGCATTTGCTAGGGTGTTCTGGGTGGTTGTGCAGCAAAGTTCGTGGGGGAGTCGTGGCCTAATGGTTAGAGAGTCGTAATATCTAGAAATAGAGTTTTGTTCAAATCCCTAACTGTAAAGTACACACAGCAGTAACAGTAAAGCTACCCTTAGGAAACACCACTAATGAGGCAATCATTTCCACTGCATCTTAGCAGTTAATAGGTCCCGTGGGCTTTTACTCATGAAATAAACGTTTCCTTTAAAGTGTTTCATTCTAGGAAGAGTAAATGACAGCATTATGGGCTTCTTTCATATTCATATAGTGTAAGAGGTACCACAGTGAAAAACACTGTGATTTGTGTGCAAAAGCAATCAGCTGCTCACTACCTGAGTATTTCAAAGCTTTCTCCTTTATTAAAAACAGATGAAATGCTAATGGCTTTGGTTTTTAGTACCAGTGTGATAACAAGAAGAAGAAAAAAAAAAGGGACAGAAAATTACCTCCCCATTAAGGCACCCACTGTGACAGAAAGGAGGCTGTTTTATTTACCAGAACAGTTTAAGATGTCCTGTCATTATCAAACACACATTTCTGACAACACTTTAATATTTAATTAATATGCAAATATATAAGAATAAGTTAACACTCAAGGCTAAAAAAAATGCAGTGTTGCTGATTCGACAAATTCACTTTAAGTGACGGACTGCTACTTTGCACTTACACTGTTACTTTATATTGCTAACTCAAGGTTTTAAAGGCGACATATCATAAAAATCTGACTTTTTCCATGTTTAAGTGCTATAATCGGGTTCCTGGTGCGAATACCAACCCAGTAAATGTGAAAAAAAAAAAAAAAATATATACCACTCAGATTTTGCTCCCCCCGTGACATAGAAAGGAGTTCTTATTATAATACTACCACCTCTTAAACGGCTCCACCATTTTCACAAGCGACACTGGTGTACTACTACTAACGAATGGTGAAAGTTCGAGCACAGCATGCAAACGGTTCTGTCTTTGTCTGCACTGACGAGCACAGAACACTATTTAGAGCCCCAGTCTCAGAGGAAACAACAGAGCAGTGATTGATTGATTTATTTACTGTATATTACGCTGATGCCTGGCACACAAATCTAATATAAACATGCCATTTCTTTCCCAACTGTTTACCTTCACAGACATAACCCACTTTTTTTTGTAACCCATGTGTGTTTTTAACATAAACTTGTGTGTATTTGACAGTTTAAGCGCAATAAGACATGAAAGAGAACTTAGTTTGGTACTCATGTCATGTGACAGCCGCTTTCTGTGCACGTTTCGTATGTATGCACTCAGACAATCATATATCAGAAGTTTAAACTAAAACACATGATTTCAGAGCGAGACATGATAATCATAACCAAAAAGATGTTTTTAACATATCTGAGGAACTGGCTGTAAAGGCACAGCCCTTATTCTGGAAAAGGAGGCGGGGAGAAGTAGCTCATTTGCATTTAGAGAGACATGCATGAAAATAGCTTGTCTCTGCTTCCACTCAAAGTAGGCATTTTAAAAATGATATAATAACTCATCTGTGTGGTATTTTGAGCTGAAACTTCACAGACACATTCTGGGACACCTGAGACTTATATTGCATATTGTAAAAAGGGGCATAATAGGTTTCCTTTAGCAAAATGGAGACATTTTCAAATATTCCAATCTGACTGGCTTTGGTTTTAGAGTTGGTTTACAGTCAGAGCAGCCCTTAAGGCAACGTTTGAGGCAGCTTTCTCTCATCTCTTCATCTTTTTCTGCCATTTGTCCTCAATCATTGTGGATGTCTGTGTCTCACCAGTCTGGAATTTTAACATGCACCTGCCACTGGGAAATGTTCTGCTACTGGCCTCAAGCAAAGGAAGTCAAGCACCTATTTGAAATATGTCAAAAAGCTGCTCTCAAAAAATGAAAGAACAACCTGTGCTGAGCTCTTTGTGTTTTACATGAACAGAAAGGTCTCTGTGTGCCAAAAAACAAGTTCAGAAACGAAAACAATGCTGTCATCTCCAATGCCCTCACACAATGCCTAATGAACACTGTAGAATAAAAGTCTGAAGAAAAACAGAAAAGACCATTTTCTTCCAAGACATCTATCTGTTAAGTTTCTTTTAAACATAACACAATGCAATGTGTGTAATTCAAAAGTACAGGTAGAACGCCTGTGAAAAATTAACACACACACACACAAAAAAACATTAACACGGTACATTGTGGCACAAATCACCTCTGAAAAATCACTTTATGAATTGAAAAAAAAAAAAAATTAATAATGTCCATGACTTTTTCCAAACAAAAGCTCTATTCCTAAAAAGCATTGTAATTTGGGGTCTACGAGTTTTAGAAAAAAAAAAAAAAAAAAACGTCACAAACACACAATACGTATTTATACACAGTGTATATGTGTGTGTGTGTGTGTCTGTCTATATATATATAGACATACTGAATAAATTATTGATTTAATAAATTATTTATATTTATACATTTGTGTAATATATATATATGTGTGTGTGTGTGTGCTTCCTATTTATAAAAAAAAAATTATTTATAAACATATAAAAATGATAGACAGACAGATAGACAGACAGATATAGATTAAATACATAATGAAAATAAAAATTATGATTATGATTATAAATATGATTATATTACATAAATTATATTCAATATATTACATACTTAAAATTATTTAGTTCAGTAACGAAAACTATTAATATATAAAAAAAATCCAATATTTGCATGTACTACAAAATTTCTATGCTTATATGGACACGCCGAAATCAGACAAATACCAACAACAGAACCAAAAAGTTGATGATGATGATGATGATGACGACGATAACCTCTTGGAACAGGAACCAAAGTTCAGAAGTTTACTCCCTGCTGACCACTGAAATCCAGCGTGCAACTTTTAATCTCGACAAAGCCCTTGGCTAAAGTTCAAAGCAATGTTGAACTATTGCTTAAAAGACATAATATGATTAGCTTGTACTCATTCTTTTAATCTCACAGTACCTTCAAAACAACAACTAAATATCAAACACAAAGGATGCTTTTACTATCAAATCAGTGTGGTAAGCAAAGATCAGAGTGGCTGGAATTTCCTGCAAAGTTTGTGAACAGAATCGGGAAGAGGGATCTTATGCAACGGGTTTCTGAAATATTAAACATGGTGTTCTGAGAAGCCAGCTGAATTTTAATGCGTCATCAAAGATGAGCATTTCATCGCTGTTGGCAACTGCTGAACGAGGCCCCGGGAAGCTCTATCCATCAACACTCAGCTCTAGATGTCAGGAACTAAGAGGTACGGAGGGAAAGAGTGATTGGAGGGGAAGAGAATGAGGGAGACACAGACAGGAAAGATACAAGCCTGATGGAGGAAAAACAAGGGAAATGAATACTTGTGAAAACCTGCATGTGTTCTGGCATAAAATTCAGATTAAATTGATGCAAAAAACAAACAATGAGAGATTTCTGATCTGTGTTGGATAGTGTTTCTATATTAACACTCATTGAACGTACATGGATTATAGCTAAACAGCAGTACCCACACAAATATATTGCTACTGTATAGTACAATGTACTTCACAAAAAAAAAAATTTAAACATTCTTTTTTAAAGATATAATATCTTTAGAAATAAAATGCATTTCCTGGGCCCAATGTTCCCTGATGGTACGGCACCAGCTTCTCTGCAACATCTCAGCCTACAGCCAAACACAATTCATCAAAAGTCCTGACATGTTTTTGTGAAGATAACTGGTTCAGAGAGCAAGAGTAGCTTCCAAATGATGTTAAAGCTCAAAGCAGAGAAAGAACAGAGAGAGAAAGAGCACTAGGGAAAAACCAGCGGTAATGACGTGGTGCCAAATACAGTAAGTGAGAGCAGGATGGGCACAGATGCAGTAAGTGACGTAGATCCGGAGCCAGACTGTTTATGGACTGGACATGGGTCTTAATTTGCAGACCCTGAATCTGAACAAAGCCCTCTGGTTACACGTGAGTACTGATAGAAATCTGTTTGTATAGACTGGAGTCCTGTCAGCACTACAACAAGGCCTGGCTGTGTCTGCAGTCACTTCCTGTCCTGAAAGAAAAAAGCCTGGCATAATCTCACTACTCCTGAGGAGGAGAAAAAAAAAAACCTGGAACATTTTAACGACTGGTATGACTCCAATGAATGTTCTTACGTCATCAAAACACTGATACTGGAAAAATAAAGCTTCTGATCTCTTCATATTTCATTAGGACTTACATACTACACACTACCTGAAAACAGACCATTCATTAGCCTACATATAAAACATATATAAAAATACTTTACGATATCCACACCTATGCACAGTTTCTTCAATTATGTAACTGTGCACACACTTTAAACACTTATTTGGCTAAAAGGTTTTAGTCTGGATGCTCTTCCTAGACTTTTAACATTCTCTCTAGTTTAATTTATCAACTTACAATGTCTAACAGCTGTATGGAAGCTAAGGAAGCCTGTTTCCGACACTGAATATAAAATAAAAAATGTAATTGAAAAATAAAAAAAGTTAATTTTATCTCACAATTCTGACTTTTTTTTCTTGCAATTGTGTTTATATTCCGCTTTTCTGACTTTATAACTCGCAATTGTGAGTTTACATCACGCAATTCTGAGAATCTTTTTTATTTTATTTTTAATGCAGGGACTAAACAGGCTTCTTTGGTAAATCATAATTACAGCATAAATGGTCATAATAATAAACAAAATGTCAAAAATTGAGATATTTATGGGATGGAAATGGTCAAAATTCTAAGGTAAAAAGTATATTATTAAATAAATCAAAAATTTTTAAACTAATTTTAATTTATGAGATACTAATTCATAAATCGAAATCAGAACATTCAAATTTGACATATTAAGTCAAGTTTGAGACAAAAGGTCATATCACAAATATGAATTAGTATGTCATAGTTCTGACTGTCATAATTTTGACTCATATTTATGAGACAAATCAAAATATTACACGTCATGAATTAGTATCATTTTCACTTTTTGTCTCAATTTGGATTGATAAATATGAATTATGACAAATCAGAACTGGCATAAATTTGACCTTTTATGTCATAATTATGACTATTTATTTCATAATTTTGACTTTTATGTGAACTTCAGTGTTAAAACATAAGTCATATTACGATGTTATAATTACTGATGTTTGATTTTTTTTTCATTCATGGTGGAAATGTGTTTCCATACAGTGCATCACAGGAAAATTCTATGATTTACAATAAAATTACATTCTTGTTTTCAATTTTTTCTTTATATTTTATCTTAAGCTTTTTCCTGACATTGTTGTCTTCTTAGCAAATACGCGAACTTAAAAAAAAATATATATATAGTGACATTAATATGGGACAGTCATAATTTATGTTTTTTTTTGTTGGGGGGGGGGGGGGGGGGTAATTAACTCTCTTTAGATTTTTATAGCTTAAGTAGTAATAATTTAACGTATTGATTATGACCATAAAACAAAAAATACTTTTTTTTAGACACTTCAGGGAAACCTTCATCAAACAAGCAGGAAATCCAGTTATCCCGTGCGTGAGCACATGGTCAGTCGGACTGGACTGCCAAATCTGCACATGCTGGGATTAATAACAAACCATGTCCAGCTGGAGCAGATTTGTTTTGTGCTTGAGCAAACATGGCAAAATTCTTGCTGGAAAAACAATCTTTAGTCATGGTGTTTGGGAAGAAGTAAACATAGGCTATGAAGCTGAGAGAGGTTTAAGTGTGTTTTACTGAACATGTGTAAAGTAACACAGACTGGCAGCACCTTAAATGGTAGTCTGAAGACAGGACATGCTGCTGCTGTAATTAATGCAGACAGCAGAGAGGCCCTTCACAGCTCCAGCAGAAAAAATTACACAAGAAAACTCCTTAACCGATACATGCTGGACAAGTGCTCATCAACAGAACTCCAGGGGCTTCTCCAGGACAAGCATGCACACACATCAAAAGAACATCAATAGCAGTGGTAAGATCAGAAGAAAGGACACTGGCACAGAAGCTTCTGTGACAGTGAAAAGTGTTCAAAAAGAACCCCGCCAGACAAGACAGAACACACTGGACATCACAAAGCATTTCTGACACGTGGACACATGGCCACCTCTCTTAGAAATTCTGCGTGGCAACAGTAAAAAAAATGGTAGTCTTGTTTTATTTAAAAAAAAAAAACCCAAAGTTAAAAGGCCATCTTAAATAAAAAAAAAATAATAATAATAATAATTATATAACGCAGCAATTTAATGAATCTGTTTTATTTCTAAAGTTGGAAATCGTGGGATCAGTTGCAATTATTTTATTCTATTGAGAGTTCTTGTTTTTGACAAAAAAAAAAAAAAAATACAAAATGAGAGATGATAATTACACAAATGTAATTATTAACATCACTACTCTTCAAAGTTTTGGTTTTGGTTAATTGAATGCATACTTGCTAAATTAAAATTAGATTTTTTTAAAGAAATGAAAACAGTCCCCAAAACTTTGAAGAGTAGTGCTGAAGAGTACTCTTCAAAGTTTTGGGGACTGTTTTCATTTCTTTAAAAATATCTTATTTTAATTTAGCAAGCATGCATTCAATTAACTAAAACTGACTACGATTTCATAAAAAAAAAAAAACATCATTTAATCAAAGAATTCAGTAAGAAAAGTATCACAATTTCCAGAACAACTGTTTTTAACATTGACAATAACTAACTAACAAACGAACAAACGATTTCTGAAGAATCATGTGACATTAAAGCTACCATCACAGGAATAAATTACATACATTCATTTACATTTAGAATATATTCAAATAGAATACTTTAAATTGAAATAATTTCACTATAATACTGTTTAACTGTATTTTGAAGCACATAAACAGCCTTGGTGAGAACAAGAGGCTTCTTTAAAAACATTTTTTTTTAAATACTTACAAAAAAAAACCTTAATGATTTTGCTAAATAAAATACAATTTTAATGAATATTTGTGTCCTTATTTTTGTACGTTATAAGGCTAACTGTGATAAAATTCAAAGGCACATGAGGTGGTGCTATATTATAAATTCGGTCACTTTATTTTAGGGTCCAATTCTCGCTATAAACAAACCATTAACTATGACTTTTGCCTCAAACTCCCAATTTGCTGCTTATTAATAGTTAGTAAGGTAGTTGTTAAGTGTAGGTATTGGGTAGGATTAGGGATGCAGAATACGGTCATGCAGAATATGTGCTTTATAAGTACTAATAAACAGCCAATGTGTTACTAATAAGCATGCTAACAAGCAACTACAGTCAACATTTGAAGTTCATCAAAAAAAGTTGTCCTAAGACTTTAGTTTTAGGTTTTAGGACAACTTTGATGAAGGTTTTGATCCACTTCATATGTTGTAGGTTGTGAGAACTGGTCCCTATACTAAAGTGTCACCATAAATCCTTTAGCTGTGACTATAAAACTGTGTTGTCAAATGTTCTCGTGCACGTTCAGCTTCCCCGAGACGCTTGCTTACAAACAGACTTTAGGTCCTACCGTGTTTGTGTTTTGAATAGGATGTGCACACAATAAGAGTAGAAAAAATGCCTTCTGTCAGACATAAAGGTCTCCAAAGGTTATCCTGAACATCTAGTACTATTTCAATATCTAAAAATCACTGATTTAATTAAAACTTGAAATGGAGTGTATGATTAACTCCATTTAATCAAGAAAAAAAAATAAGGTTTGTGCTGAATAATTTATCATGAAAAGTATGAAAACATTCATGAAAAATAGCAAAATTATGCAGCCCTTAAATACATACACATAAAGACAATGGTAACTGGCAAAAGCAATTACTGCTTTACTTCAACTGCTAGTTTAAATCACCTATTAAAATGGTGAAATTATGGTGCGCAACACAGATCTGAATAGGCTTGTTTGCAGTCTTCTACACTCCATTTATTTGTCCTTTAACCTCAGTTTCTCTCTCGGGATTTTAATATTCAAATATTACACTTAGCAGATTAGGGGATTTTCATTTCAGGAGCAAATGGTGCAATTTAATATGCAGCCATAGCGTGAAATCTGTGTGTGCAGAATGTGCAGTAAAACCACCACACACAGCTGGAGAAAGACCTTTGGTTATAGAGACAGATGTCTACCGACCTCATCCGTTGGTTGAAAGAAACCACATATCAACAACATCAAAACATGATCTTGCAATGTTGCACACTTGCATCAAATCAAGGCAGTCTCAAAACTGCAAAGACAACTAATCTTCAGGCAGACCTTACGAAAACTACTCATCAGGCCAAGTAATAACATGAACAAATCACCATTTATGTTTGAGTTCCACAGGGAGGTAAAGGGTGTGTGTAATTGTTGACATATTGAAGCTCTCAATCCGATTAGACAATTCCCAGCTTGGTGTTTGCACTCATTCGGAGCCATGCGTTCGGTGAGGATTCCAGACCGCTGGCACGCTGCCACGCACCATAATGTGCCCTGGTCGGGACAGAGGCTGGTGGAAGGGAGAGGCTCACAGCTGAGATATGAGGGCTCCAGTGAGCCTGAGATCTGGCACATCTTCACATTCCACTCAGCTTTTTCTGTCCTGCTTCATACATTCCATACAGGCAACCAAAATATATGTTAAATATGATAAATCTCCCCAAAAAGCAGCATTAATACGTTTCAGAAGGGTGCCGTGGCACGGCAACTATTACCTTCCAACTACCTGACTTGATTTTAATGATCCCGTGGATATATAGGTTCTGGTTTCTCTAATTAAATAGATTGCATACCAAATTATGCAAGAAAAATGCATTGCAAATAACGTCTCATGCTGACTTTAAAGTATGGCACAGTAACCAAAAGGGATCAATCCAATTGGAAGTATGAATCCAGGAATGGCTTTTACACGGCAAATAAAGATACAAATAAAAAAAAGAATCTGTAAATTAATTTAGCAAAATTATTTAATTTTTATAAGTAATAGATATACATATAGTAACAACAACCAACAACGACAATACAAATAATAATATATTTTGAAATAGTAACTAATATTAATGATACAATACCAATTTTTTTAAAAACAATAAAATGTATTTTACATAAAATAATATAAACAAGGACTTAATTTCAGATACATTATACAAGTAAATGTATCTCTAAGTGTATATACAGTATATAAAAACAGAGATTACATCATTATGTCCAACCTTACGTAATGTAATGTTTAATGCACTTCATGTTGTTAATTATAACGAATGGAATATATTTTCTTATTCTTTGTATGTTTATATCAATATGGTACAAAATTACCCCATTTAAAAAGGTAATCAAAAAGTAGTCTGATTATATTACCTAAATTGGAAAATGTAATGGATTAAGTTACTGACTACAATTTTTGTCATGTAGTCCGTAAGGGACTACAATTTGTTACTAATCTATCTATATATATTGTTAGTAATCTGTCTACTGTATATATATATATTGTTAGTTAGTAACACATTGTTAGTATTACCCATAAACACTAATCATTGATGTTTTTGGAAAGCTTTTTGCTTTATCACGTTGCTTCATTAAGTTCCTCTGGATAAATGACAACCAACTTGCGTCAAATGGAAAATCAAAAAGACAACTAGCAAAACAATTGAACCAATGAGCAAGACTTTCTGAAAGGAACCCCAAAATAGTTACACCCACCACAGCTTAAAAGTCTAGCTTATCATTTGTTTCTTAAGTCTCACTTCATTAGCTAAAAAGCACATTAGATGAAATAGCTCTTCACCAGCTAACGAAGTGTTCTGGAGAGAAACAGCTGTATCTATCTTCAGCCCTGCTGTGTGTTCTTTGTGCATCAGCTGCAGAGAAACTAATACAACAACACCGAAAGAACGACGCACCTCAGAGCCAGGAGACATCCAACATGCTACATCAGTGGAAAAGAGAGGTCTTTGTGAGCCTAGCGAGCATCACAAACAAAGCGTAAGGCCTGTGCCAGTCGGGCAGAAGGCTCGGAAAAGAGTTAAAAGTTAATTACAGTGGCCTAGTGGGTCATTATGCTGGCACAGGTGTTAGACGTTATCAACAAACCCCAGCACTGCTGCTGATGATGTACCACAAATGGCCGATTATGCTTTTATCTCCTTCTCAATTGTTTACGTGGTTTTGTGTGAGTGTAGTGAGAGAACTGTTGTGGAAAACCTGCACTCTGTTGTGGAAGGGAAAAAAACTCTCACAGGGACTATTTTTCCATCAGCATAGCATAGCTTATTTCTTTTATCCTGAAATTACACTAGCTCCTCACAGCTGAAAGCCTGATGAAAAATGTTTTTTAGTTAAAATTTTAGTTTTCAAAAAGCTTGTATGGGTGAATGACACGAGGTAAGGAAAGGTCACATCAATTAAACTGACACTGCTCTCTGGAATACTTGTTTAAAATTTTAAATATACAGGGCGTGCATAATTATTAGGCACATTGATAATCTGATTATATATTTTTTCTCCAAGCATATTTTACCAATTGCAAACCACATCAATCTTAATAACTACTATTAATTTTGTAATTAGTCATTTATAAGTTATATATAATTGTCCATGAAGGCTGGAAGTGAAAAACTCCTTATATTCAGGTGTGCAGAATTATTAGGCATGTTTTCTTTTAAAGATAAAATGAGCCAAAAAAAGAGGTTTAACTCAGCCTAAAAAGTCAAAAATTATTAAATCCCCACGAGAAATATAAAAAACTAATGCAATACAGAAATTGCAAAGTTAAGACATGACCATTGGATAGCAAAATGCTCAGAGGGACAGCGGGCTAAGAAAAAACAGGTGGAGAAGAAAAGAAACGCGTTAACTGCAAAAGAATTAAGAATTAATGTGAAAAATTAGGTGAGAAACCATCAGGAACCATTAAGTCTCCAGTGCCACCATTTTCCAGAACTGCAACCTTCCTGGAGTCTCCAGAATTACAAGGTGTCAGGTTCTCAGAGACTCTGCTTGGGTAAAAAAATCCCCCCAAAAATGACCCTCACTTATTAAGAATAACATGCTGAAGTATTGTGATTCTTCTACTGAGCATTCTTTTTATTTCTAACTGAAACTATTAAAATTGTTTTTGGTAAATTAAATAAAGCTGAAATAAAATATAAATATTAAATGAAAAAGGGAAAAAAAAAAAAAAAAATGTTGTCTTGGCAGCTAACTTTTAAGCTTAATGTTTAAGTTGAAGTACTAGGTCAAGTAAAATTAAAAATAAATATTTTAAAAAAAAGTTTACTAAAACCAGGATTAAAATAAAAAATTAGAATTCGAATTATTTATAAATAATTATAGCATATAAATAATACTAAAATAACACTGGAATGCATCGTATATTAAAAATATTTTTATATACGATGTATAAGTTATAGCTGATAACCAATAAATTGCTGTTATTAAAATTCTATTTTCTTACACTTTTATCTTGTGTATCTAATGTACAGTGTGGAAAAAACTATATTCATTTAGAGATTTTTTTTACATTTAACAAGTTTTACTTTAAGGTAACGTTAGATGATGGCAGAGGTAATCTTAAAATTATACGCTTGGGAAATATACAATTATACAATTAAATATCCAATTTTGACCCATTCCGACAAATTAAACAAACATTCAAAAAATTCTCAACATTAACCGATACGGTACCGATATATCCTGTAGCGCTTCTTTTCATACTTTTTGGTATGAATGCAGCAGATTTATCAACGAGGAGCATATAAATGTGAGAACAGTGAACACAGTTACTTTACTCTACACAGAGCTGAGTCAGATACCTGTAAACCGGCTGCATTTCACGCGCAATTCCAATGACAGCCTCAGCAGGGAAATGGTTAAACTCTTGGAAGAGGTCTCTGATGTTGCTTCTGAACTTGAGGTCCAGGTCCAGCTGAACAATGCGCTTCAGTTCTAGGGGGCAAAAGAAAGAGAAAGTTAAGCAAATCTGTATGAAATTAACAAACACCAAAATGTGAATTGTGAACAGTGCTACATGAATCAGAGATACTATATTGTTTCTTTGCGTGCTCTATAATGCAGAAAACCCATAACACATAGTTGAAATAACAAATGATGGAACATCATCATCCGGAGGGGTTTTCTCACGTCGGATGGCCTCACGGTCTTCGTGTGAGCCCACTGGACAACGAACAAAGCCCTCAAGACAACATTCTGGACACACCATTGTGGAGCAGAGGCCACGCACACAATGACACACATTCGGAAAGCAAAACATAAGGGGCCCAAACTATGCTTGTTGTAATTAGAACAATGAAAAGAGAGCAGCCAGCCGGAGCTGTTTAGTTGGTCAAGCATTTCACACCGATGTCTCTCCAAACAAGCACCGGAAACTGAACAAATCAATATCAACGATCTCAGCGCTCCCCTCCAAACACACAGTCTGACTACAAAACACTTCATGAGCAATGATAAAAGAAGGACAAGTGCTGAATTTGTATGAAACAGGAAGCACATCCACAGTGTATGGAGATCAAAAACAAAACCTAGAGATGTATTTTTTTAATAATGTTAAAATAATTTATCCTCTTCCAGTTCAATGAGCTGTAATAATCAGCTGGAAGTACACGCTACACTAAAAGAACTAAATTATTTTAAGTAGTATTTAATTAATATTTATTAATACTTTTATTCAGCCTTCAACTGATCAAAAGTGACAGTAAAGACACTTATAATGTTATAAAATACTTTTATTTTAAATAAACGCTGTTCTTTCTATTCATCAAAGAGTCTTGAAAAAAAGTGTTTTAGTTTCCACAAAAATATTAAGCCGTTTTCAACACTGATAATAATAATAATAATAAAAATAATAATAATAAACAATTCTCGCAGGATTGCATTCATATTAACAAATAAGAACTGTTACCAAAACAATCTATATTTCATTCTGATGTGACTATTTAGCAGAGCACTATTAAAACCAACAACAAAAACAGGCAGTGTTTATTTATAATATCGACCATGATATTGCTTATTTGCCATAGCAAAAAGAATGATATGCTACAGCGATCAGCAACATTTTTATAGTCTTGCAGTCGTAAACGGTTAGTATTTTATGATTCAGTTTGGTGCCACTAATGGTCCTGAAACTTCTGAAAATGAAAAAGCTCTGAAATGATCAAATCCCAAAGACCAACCTCACCTCCCCAGTTTGAATAAGGACCATTTTTACCCTCCAAAACTGAGAGTCACTTCAAACCTCCAAAAATAAAACCCATGTGTCACAGTAAACCAGATCAAAAGAGGAACAAGCGCTTTGGGCATGATGAGCCACAGAGGCTTGGTGTGCACCTGAGGGTGTCAGCAAGCATGTTAAAATGTGCCTTTGAAGCATTAACCACTGCACTAATTCATTTTATTGGGCCTCTGAAGCCTAAAGCGATAAAGACTTTCAAGAAACAGGACCACATGAAGTTCACTATCTCCATCGTGGCCCAAGGTGCTGGAGACATGCCTACAAAGCTTTATAAACAAAATTTCTAGTTTTAGCTGAGTGCATACACGTCTAGGACATTCCCAGCACGTTTACAGCCAAGGGAAAACACAGTTGAACATGCTCAAAAATAGCCTGGTCATCTAAAATAACTAGGGGCACTGAAGCCTGACATACTTTTAAGAGAGTGGCTGTGTTTTACAGATGTAAGAGCTTTGCACTAGCATTCAACATCATCATCCTGGAAAATATCTGACTCTTTATTGCCTTCCTCAGTGAAAACAGCAGCAAGTGATATAGGCTGATGTACTGTAGGTCAACTTCATTACGACATTAAAACCGGGTCTTATCTTGCCATTCTCCATCAGCAAGAAAAATATCTGAAGTGGTAAATAGTTAAATCCAACGAGGTGAGTATGGAAACCTCTTTCTGGGAAGAACATTCTCATGATCACGTGGAAGGTCTTCCAAGAAAAACGTTTTCATTTTTATAGGATGTGATCTTTGCATGCAGACATTTGGAGTCACATGATTGACTCCAGAATCACTGATAACGTTTTTTTTTTTTTTTTTTTTTTTAAAGGTGGAGTTTGTGTAATTTTAAAACTTAGAATCAAATATAAATGACATTACATAAAGTTTCAAAATGTTGAAATTTCCAGATGCACGCGTGTTTACGTTCTGACAGTAACTTCTTAGCATAGTGACTCAATTCTAGATAAGTCATATGGCAAATGAGTTACACAAAACTGACTGACTGCCTAATAATATCACAGATGTTTCTTTTTAAGTACATCAAAGGTCTACTTTGTTCTTCAAAGCATAGAATACAATTCACCTTTGAGTTTGAATGTTGATAAAAAAAAACATATCGGAGGATGTTTTTTCAAATCACCTAGATATGGTTTGTTTTGACATTTTTAGCCTTTCCCTTAATTTACATTAAACACACAGACAAAGAATGTAGAAAATATCTTTTGAGTATTGAGACTTTTGTCTGCAACTACATATAATCGAACACTGTCCCAACCAAACACAACATGATAAAGCGACTGTTGTTATGCAGCATTGTTAACAAAAATAAAAAAATAAAACATTTTGTTAACTGAAATAAAGCTAAAGTAAAATAAAATATAAATATTTGAAGAAAACCTTTAATTAAAATGAGAAATGTTGCCCTGGCAGCTAACTGAATAAAATACGTTTTAGTTAATTAACTAAAATTACTAAGACTAAAGCTGAAATAAATAAAAATTAAAGTGAAATATATTCAAAACTAATAAAAATGACAAAAGCACATAAGATTACTAAAACTTAACCTAAAATTAAAAGGAAAGTTAAAATTATAAAAATAAAAACTGATTCAAAATATTAATAAATATTGTTAATAACACTCAAATAATGCTAAATCTTATTTTAAAAAGAATGCAAAAAGATTTCATCTTTGTGGTGTCGTGCCAGACAGCCCTTTAAACACTGAAATATCAGTGGACCTTGTCTTACTGCATATTAAATCAGTCATAAAAATGTTATGGTTGATCAATCAACCATAAAAAGCGAGGGAAAAAGTCAGATACCTCAATGCATGTGTTTTTAATTTTATGCTCTTCAGCTGCAGTACTATCAATGTTTGCTTTAGTTCACAAACAGGCAGAACAGTTCTGATTGGTGGATCTGTTTCGTGATTGAATGGCATTCTTGTCGTTTCATGTCTGGTTAGCACAGAGTGTAAACTTGTATAGCAAGCTGTGTTGAAACCTCTAATAAGATCAATGAAATGGGAATAAACACTTAAATATGTACCTTTAGATGTTCTTTCTGATCTGTTTTCCAGCAGACACAATAAAAACAACTGCTACAGAAACTGAAAGTAGCAGAATTTGTTCACAAAAACATTCTTCGAGGCAGCCAAAGAGTCTTAAAACACAGACGTTCTGTTCCCTCACGAGCTGCGAACACATGGCAATGCTTCACAATAAGAGAAGATTCATAGCCACTTGAAACAAGTGCCAATTATTTTCACAGCTCCTATTGTCACTTGGCCTAAGCAGTTAATATAGCAGCCCACCTCCAGGTTCAATGTTCCTTTAATGAACAGCCAAATCCCTCACAGCAATATGACAGAATATAAAACTAGAACAAGTATTTCTTTTTTTTTTTAAATCACTGGCATGTGATTCTTTTTCCCCCAGTCATTTTTCAGAAGAACAAAAAAATCCATCATGACTGAGCACCTAATCTTGCTCTTTTAGACCCCCCAAAAAACCCTCATTTTATCTCAGTGGGCCAGTGGTCTTCCAGGGATAAAGTGAGACGGATGGTGTCAGTCTCTTCCTCAGGGCTCACTTATTCAGCCTCTCAGCGGGCTGGTATTGACCGCCCTGTTGGTAAAAAGTCGATGACCGGAATAAGCCTGGCGGGAGAGACGGCGAGAGTCATGCAAGCAGACAGACCTCCTCCTGACATACAGAGAAATCAGGACGGAATTCCTTGAGGTGGGTTTGAGTAGCCAGTCAGTGGGTCAAAAGAAAATTAAAGACCACTGTTAAAGAAATAGTTGGCCCAAAAATGAAAATTCACCCTCATGTGGTTCCAAGCATGAACAATGTTATTTTGTCTGTGGGACACACAAGCAGAACACCTGTGGTCATAATGAACTACCACTTTATGGAAAGTGAAGACCCTTCAAAATAACTTATTAATAATAACACAAAAGTATTTTTTTTTTCAAATGGGCTTGGAACAAAATAATGGCGAGTTAATAATGAGTTAAGTTAGAATTACAACATGAAAAACAACACAATAGAGGATTCAAAACGAAACGTTTCGCAAATTTTTGTGCGCACAGAAAACAAAAATAACGACTTTATTCAACATTGTTGAATTGTTGAATAAAGTTGGTATTTTTGCGCACAAAAAGTATTCTCGCAGCATCATAAAATTAAACCAGTTGAACCACTGATGTCACGTGAACTATTACTTTGTTTCTGGGCCTTAAACGTGGTAATCCCTTGCTGTTTATGCAGGGTCAGAAATCTCTCGGATTTCATCAAAAATATAATCATTTGTGTTCTGAAGATCAACGAAGGTCTTACGGGTTTGGAACGACATGAGAGTGAGTAATTAATGACAGAATTTTAATTTTTGGGTGAACTTTCCCTTTAATGCCTTAGGTAACAAACAATATACAACTATTTTTATGAAATTTAATAATCTAGGCTAATGTTGATACATAAATGTCATATTGTTCATGGTTTATGTTCAGTGTTGAATGTTTTAAATCTTTAAAAACTCATGGTTAGTACTCCGACATATACAGCGCAACTGTGCTCACGGCGACCTGAGTTCGATTCCCATCCAGTGCCGATCCCGCTCCCTTCTCTCTACCCAATACTTTTCTGTCATCTCTTCACTGTCCTGTCTGAATAATAAAATAATACAATTATTGATTATACAGGTCACAAAAAAGAAATGGATTTAGTTATAGTCAGTATAGAGAGTCGATATGACTCTATATAGAGAGTATTATACATACACACACCTGGATAATTTCTATTTCAATGACCTGCAGGAGAACAATAAAGTGAGCTGACCTACTTCCTGTCAACCTGAAAATTGTTTGTCTCACACAGAAATTCAAAACGTGCAGGTAACAACTTAATTGTAAAAAAAGTACAAGACTCATTCTCCCCACAGGCCACACTCTCAACTCCCTTTCTTAGCCTTCCATAAACAAACAAACACAAACGCCACTTCGACAGCGTGCTTTGGCAACCCTGCAGATATAAATGGCCCAATAGTGAAATTACAGGCTGTACACGACCCAGTGAATCAAGCTAGAAACTGAACTCAGGAGGGAGTTTCTGACTGAATAAGGTGCACATATTAGACTCAGACACTACAAGCGACACATTCAGCAATAAAAGCATACGGACTTTCAAAGGAACAAAACATATAAAAAAAACACACTATTGAGCAACAAGCTATTGATTTCCGGATCTTCAGCTTCCAAAGCATTTCATTTCATATATGAATTATGTCTCCTCAGTGAGAATTGACTAAATCGCCAGAGAGAAATTTGCAAACAAATCGACCCGAACATCCCTGCAGGCCTTACTGAGATTCACTTACTGCTTTTCAGTGAATCTCAGTTCGTAGAATGCGCATTCATTCTAAACTTTCCATTTCCCAGTGTCCACTAGGCTCTCAGTGTTGTTGTTGCCACTTCAGACTTTTCCACAGGTGCAATCTGACATCTTAAGGCCTTCTGGTGCAGTGTTGACTGAGGTGAGTGAACTCATGCGTAGTGTCTTTAAAGGTGACTGGCCAAAGAAAACAATTCCTGAGCAACAAGGTGAACAACAGGGGAGAGACTGTAGGATATTATAAATGTTACAATTAATATTTTTCACACTTCAAATGCTTTTGATTTCCATTTAATACCTGCACTTTTAGACCTTTCAGTAAAAAAAAAAACTATAGCTTTAAAATAAATAAATAAAAATGATAAATAAAAAATTAATTAATTAAAATAATGCTTACACAAAATGCAAAGCACTTTGCATTCATTTTGGGTGTGCATTAATTTTAATATCTTTTAATGTCTGAACACAATTAATAAACATTTATTTTTAAATTGCTTACAATCAGCATAAATCTGTTAATTGTAAAAACAAAACTGAATATGGCACAAATATGGCCAGCTGTGGAGTAATTAAAATTATTTAGTTAGAATGTAAGAGATTGAAACAAACTGAATTTATTGATAATTAAATAATATATAAATATATAAACCAGGTTTAATATATAATTATTGCATATTAAAAGTTACTGCATATTTAAAAACACATTCAGTTTATTGGTACTATTACATAAATTTCATTCTTGACTGTAAAACATGCATCACATTAAGTTTAATTCATGTTAAAACAATGTAATACAAATGAATGGATTGTTTTAAATATCTTTTTAAATGTATAAATCCTCAACAGATCACCAGTTAATGTACACTCAAAATGTATTTATATGAAAATATATTAAATGAAACTTCATTAACATTTCTAACTTCTTAAAGTACATTAATAATTAAGTTAAGAATTATATAAATGTCATTTAAGTAAGGGACTCAAAATCTAATTTTAACCTTGAAACCAAGCAGTGTTATTTTAAATTATTTAACCAAATAAATAATGACTAAAAGAAGAATTTGTTTTTTTTTTTTTATTGTTTTTATTCCACACCATTTTTTAGGTCACTAATCAAATAAACAAATTATTGACGTTAAGCATTTAAATTACAATCTCAAATCATGCCAATAAAAAAAAAAAGGATTAATTGCAAAATAGAGGCATTTTGTGGGTCTCAGACCTTTGATCTAAATACTGATCTGATCTTAAAACATTTTATTATCAATAAAGAAAAGAGGCCGAGAAGTGATGCGAGGGACATTAAACTAGCACCGCTATGTAGGAAATCTGCCAAATATACACTTTAATGGTCATTATGTAAATTCAGCAATCAACCAGAACTGATCTGAATGAAATATTTCAGAATGTCCTAATGTCTGCTAATGTTGTTCCTATAGATTATTAATGTTTCCTAATATGATAAGTATACTGTGTGAAGTTCCAAGCAAAGTAATGTCAGTATTCGGTGTCAAAGCCACAAGCCTAAAAGCTTAATCAAACACTCATAGGTCTTTACCCTTTCACGATACCATCGATTTGTTCGGCTGACAGCGGAGCCCAGGGAATTTGTATTTAGTTTAGCAGGAAACCCATCTGGGCATTCAGCTGGCACAGCAAACGATGCCTGGACAGCTGTTTGTTTTAATGTGAGAGTAAGTGAGTGGCCGATGGCTCTGTGTGTGAGAAGCAGCAGTGTCACAGAGGATGCCCCGTCCCATCCCCCTCCCCTCCCCCCGCCCAGCACCGTGCCATGTGCCAGTTCAGCTCCTGTGAGCGAGTCGGCACATCTGACACCATCAGCGGCCTCGTTTCCAAATCCATTCACGGCCTGATTGATTGAGGTGGGTTAGCCCTAATTTAATCAGGATAATAATTATGACTTACAAAACAGACCCTAGAGGGATAACTTGTAAATAAATAAAATTAATTGAAAGTGCTAAAGGTACATATTTAATGTGACACTAGCTTCACAAAACAAAACAAAAAAAAAAGTATGAAAAAAGTATCAGAAGCCAACAGAGGCCACAGTACAGTCCTCCGATTAATTTATTATCGATTAAAATACACATCATTTGAAAGAACAAATACAAATAAAAAAAAAATAAATACGTTATTATTATTAAATACAGTTTGTAAACCATAATAATAATAATAATAATAATAATAATAATAAAAATAATAATAATAATAAAATTTTATATTAAATAATATTTGAACATATTTTTAGCTTTTTTGTTTGTTTCTTATTTAAAATGTTTTATCAAGGTCTTAAAATAGAGACAACACAATAACAACAACAATAATTACCATTATCAATAATAATAGTAACAACAACAATAACAACAGTAATAATAATAATAATAATAATAATAATTATTATTATTATTATTTTATTATTATTATTAAATAATATTTTTTCTATTTTTTATTTTGTCTTTAGATTTGTTACACCCAAAAAACACCCATTACTCATTAAGAGAATAGGGACAACCCCTTTAGATCATGCGTCAGGCACGCCGACCGCTTTCCCATCATTAAACTAGCAAAAGTGGTTTCGGACACACCCTGAGTGCACCTGCGCCGTGCGCTTTAGATAATGTGCTTAGATCGTTAAAATAGGGCCTCAAATGTTGACTACTGTAGTTTAATTTTTAGTTCGATTTTAGTTATATTTCTGTTAATAGCTTGTTTTCTTAAGGTTTTTTTTTTTTTTAAATGGACAATACAAAAATCGTACTCGATAAACACAACATAACATAAAAAAAACATCAAACCAAAAGTTGCAATTGCTTTTTTTTTTTTACGCATATCAACAACCTCCACGCCGAGTCCCAGCTCACCTGTAGGCATGATGCGATGCATGGCCACCGACAGGAAGAAGATGGCGTCGCTATAGTATGTGCCAGAACCTGCACTGAAGTGTTTCTGCATAGCCTCTACGATGGGGAATAATTTCTCCGTAAGGGCGCCTACATCGTGAAACACCACCTGGAACAGACAAAAGACAATGTCTGTGTTAAACAAGGGCGTTTTTGTGACCCCAGTGACACTGACACTGGGTAGACAGGATTGAGCTGTATTTCTACCCTTCGCTTGGGTTTTGGCACCGTGATTTTATCCTCAGGTGTTCGCTGTTTGGTTCACTGAACCTTGACAGTCGTCTTTTACTGTTCCATCCATTGAAAACACACAATACCTGTGTTTGTCCGCAGTGTAATCGGCCCCCTAATCCTGCTCTGCAATGCAAGGCTTTGGCGTTGACTCAACTCATGCAATCAGATAATGTGTATCTCTCTCTAGGTTGCACAAAGAGGATTAATGTGGGGGGGTTCAGTCATCACAGATTTCCCATTAAGGTTTTGATTCCAAGGGTAATATATGTTTCTGCTATTGGATTAGAATTCCTCCTTCCGTCTGGCGAAACAAAAGCACCAATTCAGCACAAGCTCAAGGAACACAGCTGATATTGTAACAAAGTTTTGTCTCATTTTTGTGGAGTGCAAAAGTACAGTTAAACAAGTATTTGTTGGATGTAAAGGCAGGTTTCCTTCAAACACAAAAGAGTTTCTTCACCCTTTATCTTTGGGCTCAGAAAATTCTGAAAAAGTACAACTGAAATTTTAAGTGACATATAGAATGTGTGACATACAGAAACAGTTATTTTTAAATAGAATAATATTTCACAATACTACTGTTTTTTACGGTATTTTTGATCAAATAAATACAGCCTTTGTGAGTACATAAAAAAAAAAAAAAAAACTTACTAAACCCAAACTTAGCAATGCATGTTGCCTATATGTAAATACATTCCTCGCTCAGAAACCCCATGAATTGGAATGTACCTCATCAAAAATAGTCAAGCATCAAAATAAAAAAATCTGCTGCAAACATATCAAGTTTGGGAGCAATCCATTGAATATTTCATCACAGTTTATTTGTGATATAGCCCTGAATTTTTTAAATAAGCAAAGTGCTTTAAAGCCACTGGTAAATAATGCAGAGTCAGTTAGAAAATAACAGAGGAAACAAAACTCTATTTTGCTTCAAAGAGAACAGAACACTTGTCTGAGTTCCAATGAAGCTGTCATTTCGCTTCAAAAGAACTAATAAATGGGAATTCCAAAAATGTAAATTTTTTCAGTTTTTACAACTGATGAAGGTGTTTGGATAGACACCGAAATGTCGTGTTTAACCTTTTTATAGCCCGGTGATTTTAATAAAAATTTACATTTTTGGAAAGTTTCAACACCTGGATGGTTTAGTGATGAATCTACACAGAATAATAAATGGGAACAAAAACTACACCAGTAAGCAGTAGGTTCATTTTATAGATGGAGTAACTGCAGGGACCGGCTAACTCTTCCAGGAATTCACATGAGTTTAAGAGTGTAGCTGCATACAGAGCTCAGTGTAATCTCTATTATGAGCACATGAAGTGCTGTGCAATATTAAATGAAAGGATTCTGACAGTGTTAATGAGCATGCGGATGCGGAGCAGAGCCTGCTGGTCATTTTATGCGCTTCTGACTTTCCAAATAGTTCTGGAGGTGTGAAGGTCTATAATAAAGTGAGAGTGTACTTCATTATATGAGACTATATGCTTGCCTAAGTATTACTGACAATCTGAATATTCTGTGTGGGAATTATAACAACAATATATATGAATATGATTGCATTACTTAGACTAAAACCACCATGTTACAGTCAGGGTATCTTAATATGGTAGTTTAATTTAATATATACCATTGTACTAAATGATCAGTATAACCATGGAACAGAATACCATGATACTACTATGGTAAATGTCCAAAATAAATTGTTTTTTGAAAGAAACAGGCTCTTTCAAGGTAGTTTAGTGTGGTCACAACATATCCAATACGTGACCATCATCTGCCAGTGCTGTCAAACTGCAACACACAGATGTCAGAGACTGAAACGCCTTTCGAATCAACCTTTCACACGCTTCATTCAGTTCCTCAAAGAATGACACATAATGACCCCCAGCAGCAGCTGAAGGAGCTGTCATCCTTCCCTGAGAACACATGTCTGATGAGCTCACACTGGTTTCATCTCATGTCATGAGACTGTGTGGGAGCCTGTGAGCCCACAGTATAGTGGAACTTTCCACACGCTCTACGTCTGTGTGCTTCAGTTTGGAGAGCGTGACTATATCCAGATAAAGACAGTCTGCCCTAATAACCACAAGCCAACCCAACTACATGATAACAATACTACTACTATGATTATAAAATGTATTTTATATAGCGCTATAATATAATATAACATAATATGCAAATAAATGTATATATTCCATGTGTTTATGTAATATAAAGTCCCACGTATGTTTTCTACAAGTAGTAAAATGACTCCTAAATAACAATCATTATCATCAAAATGTATTATTCACCTGAAACAGGCTGCTGTTGTGTGTGTGTGTGTGTGTGTGTGTGTGTGTGTGTGTGTGTGTGTGTGTGTGTGTGTGTGTGTGTGTGTGTGTGTGTGTGTGTGTGTGTGTGTGTAAAACTGCTTTAATCAAATTGTTACAGCACATGTTGGGGTGGGTCGAGATGATGATTATCGGATGTTGCATTAAGCCAAATACTCTACTTGTGTGTGTGTGTTTGTGTACTGCTATATATGGTTTATGAGGACACAAATGTGTATAATGCCATATGTGTGTATAATGACATGGCTACTACAGCGTAAACACTTCCTGTGTCCCCGTAAAATAAAAAGCTTTAAATAAAAATACAAAAAGGTGTTTTATGAAACTCAAAAAATGCCAGTAGTTTTCTGTAAGGGGTAGGTTTAGGTGTAGTGTGATAGAAAACACAGTTTGTACAGTATAAAAACCATTACATCTATGGAGAGTCCCTGTAAACCTCAAATGCAAGTATGTGCGTGTGTGTGTTGAATAGAGTCAGGATTAAAGGAAGGTAATCTGAACCTCGGTCTCACAGCATCCCTGCTAAACTGAGCCTCTGTCCATCCGTAAGTCCAGGACAGAGGATCAGCCTCCACCAATGCTGTTGCTAGGCAGGAAACACTGCTGTCTGCTCAATACTGAGACATCATGCTGCATGTACATGATCAATCAAATCAGATATAGAAAAAAAAAAAATCTGAAACTCAAAAGTCAGGTGACAACCCGACCACCTGTCTGTCTGAACTAGGTATAAGTATAAGTTTACTTAATGGTACTTAATGGTACTAAAGACAAATCCTCTACAGCAGGATCAGGCCAAAGATCCTGAAGCTCAAAGAGAAATCACAAAAACCTATTGTGAAAGAGTAACACTGCCCTCATGTGACCGACACACAGCCAAGGACAGCCTTCAGTGGAAATACTTCACTTTGTACTATTGGGAGCATAAATAACATTTACAATGACTTTTAATTGGTAAATTATGCTTATTTCAAGTTTCTATCCACACAAATAAAGACATGACCTTGATGTTATAATTTTCGTGTGTTCACAGAATGACTCTAGCTGTTTTTTTGGACTAAAATATCTGGTATACAGTGTTTGAGCGGTCCTGAGGGAGCTCTGCTGGATGAGAGCTGTGTGTTGTTATTCTGTGAGCTGATGTAAAGGAAACATCTGCGTCATGACCTCTAGTCCTGTAGATGATGTGTGCAAAGCAACTGTCTGATTTCAGCTGTCCTGCACTGCCTCCTGCTGTGCTTACAAAAAGCAGAAAATGCCTTCATGCATTAAACAAGAAAACTCTCAAGAAATTCCAATTAAATGTTACAAACCAAAAATCTTATTGGCAACTTAAGCTTAAAGATCTAATACAATATAAAATAATATGTATTAAATACATAACATTACAATATTATATTGTAATAATAATAATAATAAATGTCTATTCATGTAATATATATTTATTTTTAATTTAAATCTTTTATATATAATTTTAGATATTTTATATAAATAAAAATAGGTTTATCTTCTGCTGCTTTAAATGCTCCAGCTCTTTAAAGTGGAATGGATTCTGATTGGCTGTCAGTGCTTTTATCATTTATCAGCTGTAAAAAATTTAAATTAAAAATAAATCCAACGATATAAAAGAGATTCTATCTATCGCTAACAGATATATTTATGTAAAAATTAAACAATATACTTATTGTGATTTGAACTTATTAAAATACAAAAAAGATTGTGTGATCATACTATATTTTATTATATTTTAAATGACATTCACTTCCCCCCAAAAACGTCTTGCTGACAAATAGGAAAAACCTAGTGGTTTAAAGCACGTTTAGTAAACTATAAAGATTTAAAATGAAAGGTTAATTTGTATTTGAGGGCTGCACTGTGATGCTAAAATCTAGTCTTTTAATATGTCATCAAACGATCCATCTTTAAAAGATGCCTAACAAGATTTTTTGGTATTTAAATATTATTACACTGAATGACATTTTAGTGAGTGTCTTCTCTAAATCATGGTAAAAAAAAATGCATGGTAGTTGTTATGTTTTGTTCAGAAAAATATAAACGTTAAACAGGACACATTCTAATGTATGGGAAAAAAACTAAATTTAAAGCTGTATCGCACATTTATTTTTTTGATGCTTGAAACACCCTTTTCATCTTTGACCCAAGTACTACTACAACTACTCCAAATAACTATAAGAAAAATTACTGTAAAAACATCAAAACATGATATAAACTAAAAGGAAGCCGGAGCTGCATCATCCAACATGAGCACACATTGCAAAACATGAAGGTTTGCTGAACATACCTCGTACCGGAAGGTTGCATCCAGCAGAAGTTCAAGAAGCATCTTCTCCCCCAGCTCCTGACTACCTGCATCAGAGACGTAATGGAGAACCAGCACCTCATCCTCCAGGAACCGGCCATGTTTGGCCACGGAGCGCATGGCCACCTGAAACTTCTGCTGCAAGTTCACGCTCTTGTCAACTTTGGTGAACATCATGAGAGCGTGAAAGCGTGACGGCTTTCCCTCCAGCTCATCTCCAGCTCCCATTCTGATTTCTGGACGTCCAGCCCGGATGTCTACGGAGAGATCTGCATCATCGCGATTGGTGTTGTGGCTCGCTTGTGTTTCCTTGATCCGTTTTGTGGTGCTGGAGAAGTTCTGCTTTTCAGAGCCGAAGTAGTAGAAGGCCACCACTGCCAGGGCTGCAGCAAAGAGCAACACGATCTGATAGGACCTAAAAGTGCTGATCCTTCCCATGGTGACCGACAGCACCCGCAGGACACCCATGGATCCTCTTCTACATGCACAAAACAGGGCAGGATGCACTTTCTTTCTTCTTGTTGACAGTTCTTAACCTCCAATCACACCTTGCAAGAGTGCAAGAAACAGGAATTAATCAGTGGCATTTGACAAAGATCAATCTAATGGCATTATATTTGTTTTGAGAGGTGCAGCAAAGAGGATAAGGACTCTTTATTACACAAATCTGTCATATGACTTATAGCGAAATGTTATAATTTTATGGTGCATTTTCGTCAGTCCGAAAGAAGATTATTTTTGGTGAACAGTCCATTATAAAAATAACTTCTAACAATAAACCTTCAAAGGTGTCAGCTCCAATGCATGTCATCAGAGAGGGTCTTTAAGTATGCATATCCATGTACTGTATATGCATTAATCTTGCTGCAGGATGCCATGTTACTGCACATGATTGTACTTACCGCCGTCACGTGACGCATTCAGCAGCGCGCGACAACATCAGACTCCTTCACTTCTGCTGACTGCAAACTGTGTAGCAGCGAATCACCAAAGAATGAAGGGAAATAATGAATTTGTAAAGACAGAAGACATGTGCATACACGAGACATCAAAACACTTGCGCGTCTTACATCACCGGAAGTTCACCAGTTCATAATAAAAGACTCGCAATCACGTGGTAAGTTATATAAAACATTTTTAATTTCTGTTTAAAAGTGTGCCATGGATCAAATAAGAAAGGCTTTTTTTTTTCAAAACGAGAATAGACAAGTGTATTTTTTATGTTGTTTTGTTCATCAAATTTAAATGTTTTGCATTTTTGATGAAAAGTAAAACATTTTATACACACAAATATATAACATATTCCTAATATTCCTATTTATAAAAGATTCTTAATACATATTTCTATGCAACTAATCAGTTACTTAGAAGTTAAATACTACAAATATTTATAAAAGATTCTTAATACATATTTCTATGCAACTAATCAGTTACTTAGAAGTTAAATGTGACAGATCAAACTAAATCTTTGTCTGGCCTGTTGTTTCATTGTCACAATCAGCTTTTTTACTTCTAGGCAAGGATTTGTCAAGTGTACATCAAGCTTGTCTCAAACTTTCCTAGTTGACAAAGTCATTCACATACATGAACATGAATATAATTAGTCAGATTCATGATCATTTTCGTGAAATACGTTTATTTGTACATAGTCACATAACACTCAAAATATTGAAGACAGACTGGATACAAAGCTACTTTTGAACTGAGGTGCACAATGAAATTGAATAGAAATGAACATGAGGCTTTGTAACTGATGGCAGTTTATAGATGTGATGGGTGCAGTTGTAGGCCGAAAAATCCTTTAGATCTTACAAAAAAAAAAAAAAAAAAAAAAATACTAGGGCAACTTTTTTTAACTTCTCTTTTTTTTCCATTTTTTTTTTCCTTTTTTTAATCTCATGCAAGGAAGTAAAGAGGTAAATAAAGTATTTGGCCTGCTATATATAATTTTATAATAGTGATAGTAAAGAAAACTATCTTTATGACATCATAATTCAACACATAAATGAGTAAAATGCAACAGCAATACAGAGAGAGAAATGTAACCACTCAAAGCATTTTAAAAACAACAAAAGAATTGCTTTGACCTTCCTTTAAATATATATTTTTTTATATATCCTCCATCTTTTAGACTTCACATAATAGCAAACAAATTTATACTTTATTTTTCTTTGAATTTAAATGGTCATTTTTCTCTCTTTTTATTGGTGTAGTAGAGTTTCTAACTGTAGAGAGACTCCAGACCAAACCATTGAAACATTCACAATCGGTATGAAATTGCCTATGCAAGTAAACCTTCAGTGCTATGTAACATTGACGGCTTTGTAGTCGACACACAAAGACGGTTCCGAGCGATGATTTTCAAGTACAACAAATGCAACTTATTAAACATTTTGTCGTTTAACTCCTTTTTTTCTCATTTTCCTTTGTCATACAAAAGACTCCAGAATTCCTGCATCTCAATAGTTTGTTTGCAAGTTATTTAAATGATTAAAAAGTAAATTAGAAAGCTACTGATTAGATTAGACGTTTGTGAATGGGCTTTTTAGCGGGTCCAGCCCAAGTAGATCTGTAACCTGTACAGACAAAAACACCATGCATTAAATGGCTTTAAGAGAGCTAACATAAGGCTGCTTGCCATGACTAAGCTCTAACGTAGCTGATCTTAGTTTTAGGCAGTAAATGAGCACGTAGGGTTAAAAACACATGCAGGAGACTTAAGCGTCCCTCAGGACTGAAGGCAAAGAGAGAAAGAACAAAGTATGGAGGAATACAAAGTGCAAGAACCACCTGCATACATAAGTCTGAAACCAAGTGTATATCTGTTCATTTGTTTACTGCATATAATAGTTACAACGGT
The DNA here is from genome assembly GCF_018340385.1 of Cyprinus carpio. Lineage (NCBI taxonomy): Eukaryota > Metazoa > Chordata > Actinopteri > Cypriniformes > Cyprinidae > Cyprinus > Cyprinus carpio. The sequence goes on along the minus strand of NC_056607.1, from coordinate 10,852,113 downwards.
TACAAAAAAACAAAAAGAAATGCATAAATGTGGAATACTACATTAGTAAGTACTCCGGACACCATTTTAAACTTAAAAACAGTAGAAAAACAATGATTTGCATTGTTAGATGTTGCCCAGTATTTAAGCAGAATTTCAGCTCTGCAAAGACCTCGTCAGACTGTAACATGGAAATGAGCAGGTGTTGTATCCTTCAGTTTTTCCTACGTAGATCAATCAGATTTTCATCTGATCGTTAATATCTCAGGTGGTTATGCAGTATGATCACTGACTTTCCTTTTGAGGAAAACACAACGTACATAAAAAGGTGAGAAAAATAGTGCTCAGGGGTTTCCTGCCAGTAGCCATATATCCATTTAAATAGCATGATTGCACCTCATTAGTAAATGTACATTTTCACAGCTTTAAAGTAATGCAGAAACACGACAGGGGCTTGGAGAGATTGAAAGAGAAAATCTGGATCTGTGTCCAATGAGATAGTTCACCCTAAAAAGAAAATTGCCTCACTGTCATGTCGCTCCAAACATGAAATTTATTTTGAATATACTCGTTTTTCAATACAAGTCGATTGGGTTCTTCGAAATATCTTCTTTAGTTTTCTGCAGAAAATAGAAAGACAGGTTTGGAACGACATGGAGGGTGAGTAAATGTTTTTGGGGTGAACTATCCCTATAAATATGTGATTATTTGTTTGGACTGGACCTGTTAAAGTGATCCAGAAAGCTGCTAATCCAACAGGCGAAGGGAGCAGCTCGAGCGTAACACTGCCATTACGGCCCCAAGCAAGGCACTTAACCTGACTCAAAAGGGCAATCATTAATAAGTTCATTTGAAAATGTCAAATTAAAAGAAACAACCTTTATTTTATTTTTCTCTAGTTTGCTCAGCCCTGTAACGCCACATTCGAGACATCCTGCACCATGAAACATTTACTGTACTTTCTCTGCACTAATGAAAAAAAGAGACAATGAGGGGGAACAGAATGCATATATATACACACACACACACACACACACACACACACACATATATATATGCATGTATGTGTGTATATAAATGTATCTGTAGTTATTATAATGCATTGTACTGTAGTGTAATCGGTAAATGACATTTTACCAGTGTCATCCATTTGAAGCATCTAAAAGCCATTTCACCGTCTAAAACATCCATTTTGTCTATAGAATATTTCTCTGTTTAACTACATAGCACCATCTTTCTTAAAGAAATAGTCAACCCCAAAATGACCCTTATGTCGTTCAAAACCTGTATGACTGACTTTCTTCACACAAAAGATGATATTTTGCAAAATAATGATAGTCAGTCAGTTTCAGTTTCCATTGACTTTCATTGTATTTTTTTGCCCATTCTATGAAAATCAATAGGAACCGAAATGGTTTAGTTATCAAACCTTTACAATAAATTATGAAAGAAGTGTCATTTTTTGGTGGACTATCCCTTTAATGCTTCACACACAATCTACGAGTTGTATCTGTGTTTAAAAAAAAAAATAATAAAAAAAAAATAATAGTCAGGCTAACAGAAAAGGTCTTGCCAGCTTTAGCGTGGTAAAATAAAGTACCCAGAGATACAGCCACTCAACTGAAGGGGAGAAAAAGCTATTTTGTTCTTTCGTAACTGCTCTGCGTCAATGCACTGACAAGTGTTTGCTTTCCTATGGCATGCAAGTGCACATGAAGAAGAATATCAATTTATACTATGCGAGTGTATTAAGGCTTCATATCTGCACGCTGCCAGGGCATCTAGTAGGACAATCGTTACTCTGCCCTGATCAATCGCACCGGACAACCGAGAAAACACAGAGAGCAGATAACCTGGATTCCCGTGATGTTTTGCACACTGGAACTGAAAAAACAGCATTGATCTGTAAGGAATAAAAATTAAAATATATGTCCTGATTAGTGATAAACTGATATATATCGGCCAGGCTATTCATTTTTAACCCATTGGTACTGACTGACAGCCTTGTCAAAAATAAGCATCGCTTATATGCTTCAAACTCAATATTCTGGGTAAATATTGTGTAAAATAAGGGAAATCAGCACTCATTTGCTTACTTATCACCATCAGTACTGGCCATCAAAAAACCCATATCGAAGTCCTAAATCATAGTCCTATTTATTTCTATCATGAAACCTGCGCTGTTATTGTGTAGTGCGTCATGTGCATATTGAGAACACAAACCATGTCGTTACCGAAAAGTCTGTATAAGGAGTATGAGACTCATGTAGTGCTACTGTGAGGCCAAGATTTGAGTTTGTAATAAAAAGGAAATAAAAATATTCACATCCAGTGCATAATAAGGTATTCAGGCTATCATTTTAGCTCGCTGTGCATATAAGGAAGAAAAGAGAACGAAACCTTATCATCCGTCTATTATAAACCAACTGAACTCAAAGAACAGGAGCGCAATTCAAAAATCAGCACCATCAGATTCATACTGCTACGCCTCGGGCTGCCTTTCAGGGGGTTAGTGTTGTTTTGAGAGGAAAGGCCAGGTAGCAGACCAGAAAGTTTCATACCCTGTTTTTCTTGTGTTCTCGGCGGTTCCGTGCATATTAGAAGGCATTTGTAGTTTTAAACAGGAAGACATGAACATCCCCACAAAAGCTCCTGAAGAGTGCAGAACTTCTTTTTTTTGTCTTCAATGGTTTGTTTTTTCCGCAGAAAAAATAATATATATTAATAATAATAATAATAAGAAGAAGAATTTACTCTCCAGGAAAAGAGCAGCACAAAGTGGAGAGAAAAAAAAACTGGGACAAAACTACAGCTATAACGTACTGTACAACCACTCCAGACGATGATGGGCAAGAGATGCCTCACGTGGGAAAAATAAAAATAAACAAGAGGACACAAAATCATGTCCTTCCAGGTTGTTTTAGTGCTCTGAAGGTCATTTGTACATGAGGTTTAGGTGCTATGATTCTCCATGGCATAAATCAGGCAGTGCGTCCTACAAAAAGGGTCTTGTTTCTGCCTGTTATCCGGCCCCAAATTCCACCAGTGGGCTGGGATCTGTGTCGGCTCAGTTTTGGGCATGGTGTCGGATGGTGTGAAAGATCCAGTCCATCTTTGTGGTCCATCCACCATGGTGAGCGTCATTCATTTGCTTCATGAAATAGTCTAGGGCCTCCTGCTCTGTTTTGTCCAGCGCCAGGGTCTTTCGGATGTAAGCGATGTCATCAAAGGACTGCAGCTCTGGCATGCCTGAGCCCAGCATCATGGAGAAGAGATTTATGAAAAGGTTGGCATGCTGTCTGATAGCCAAGTAAGCCTTGTAGCACATCTCCTGGAACCTGTAGGGGGAGACAGTGAGACGTTCAGCTTCCCTGCTGCATCTATAGGAAGTCCAAAACTCTGAAAGGAGTAATGGGTTTTTTTGAATAATTTTTTGATTAAATGCCTGATATAAGGTCAGTGGCTCAATACTCAATAGCTCAAAATATTTGCCCTTTTTATTTTACAAATTACAATACATTAGTGATTTCTTAAAAGATTTCTTGGAAAAGCCAGTTGCTAAAATGGAAATGCTCTTGTAAACGATTCTAACTCATGTTTTGAAACTTGAAGATTGAAGATTTTTGTTGGGGTGTGATACTAACTTCCATCTTGGCTCACTCCTGCAGTGCTCTATAGATAAAGCTACTAAATTTAAGATGGCAAAATTCTAAAAGGAGAAAACATTAAATTGTTCCTTAATATTCTTTTATGCTTAAAAAACCTTTTAAACCTTTTTTTGAAGCTGCACTCAAATCCCGTCCTTCCACCAGAGACCACTTCATCATTGGTTTAGTTTTTGCAAGTGGAAACATGGACGTCTACTCCTCTGACACACAGTGATAGAGAACACAACCTGCTTTTTTGAAGCCTCCTTTGAGTCCCGACTGAAGCGGAGATTTGTTAGAAAGCGGAAGTCTGGAGAAGAGGCAGGAAACTTGGCAGCCGGCTGGCTGTCAGAGTATTGTTGGGTGAGGAAAGGCTGCTGGGATGGAGGCCCAAGAGGCCGATTTTGAAAGCCTCTATTGTTCAACTCAATCTCTAATTGTCTCGGATAGCTAGCTGCCTGCCAATTACTATGTTAATGTTGAACCACAAAGGATTTGTTTCTGTTAAGCTCACACTGGAAAATAATTGGCAATGGTTCCAACATGCACATACGCACCTCTCAAACTCTCTGGTTTTAGTGCACTCTTGGGTTCCTCCTTTGCTGATCACAATTAAGAAGTCTTGAGTTAAGACGAACGGCACTCGCTCTCGCTTATAGCCAAACTTCTTCTTCTTGTGGTCCAAAAAGTGACCAAAATCTATATGAAACAGCTGCAGGGACATAAGCAAAAGGTCAATATGAGAATACTGATAATGACTGAATGTTTCAATTGCATTAAGGCCTCTAAAGATCAGGTTCATACCTGCCCATCATCCTTCACCATGATGTTACTGTTGTGTCTGTCACCGATGCCCAGAATGAAAGTGGCCACACAATAGCCAGCGCAGGATCGCGTAAACAAGTCGATGGCCATGTCGTACCTATTAACACAGATCATTTTGTTACTGTATATTTGAATTGTGCATTGTACATTCATTTTGAATTTAAATGGTGAAAGTAATTATAAAAAAAATATATATATTATAATAATAATCGCCACCCACATCTCGCCCCTGTTCTTGTCTTTTAGCCACTGATGCAGTGTTGAACTGTTAAACTGCAGTGCCCCTTTAAGACCTCCTTTACACTGAATCTGCATGATGGTGTGGGAACTTCTCACTACCTCGATGAGACCCACGCAGTCTCCAATAGACAAGCAGCCATAGGGGAGCATTCTGGGATACCAAAAATTTGAGAGTTAATACAAAATTCTACATCTTGACTGCAGGAAACTAAGAACAACTTAACATTAATATCTGGTTTACTACTATTTATTTGGTTGAACAATGTTTTGGTTACCAGGCAAGATGTTTTACCACTACGTCCACATACCTCAAGTCCAACCCTTGATTTTGCCAAATGTTCTCCATTATTCTGATGATCTGAAGTGTCAACATGTCTTGCCGCAGGTCTAAGGAAATGAAAGGTTTTGTTTTTTACCACACAAAATAGAGACAATTCATACGAAAAAAAAAAAAAAAAAAAAAAAAAAAAAAAATCTTACCATCCCCGTTTTTGAAGATGATCTCATTGTTTTGGAAGAGAAGTTCGGACATGATGTCAGGATTTTCCCAGTTCAGCCAGAGCGGTCTCTTGGCAGAGGACATGATTCTGCAGTCTTCAAGTCTACCATGCAAACAGAAAAACAAAGTTAGAAATTTAACAGACTACTATTTGAAAGAGTGGGGTAAGTATGCTTTTATTTTTATTTTTTTGCTGTTTTTATCTGATCAAAAATTGAGTAAAAAAAAAAAAAACTAATATTGTGAAATACTATTACAGTTTCAAAAATGTCCTTTATTCCTGTAATGCAAAGCTGTATTTTCAGCATCATTACTCCAGTCTTAAGTGTCGCATGATCCGTCAGAAATCATTCTAATATGCTCTAATATGTTTTTACTGCTCATTTCTTACGATCACTTTTAAAAACAATGGTTCTGCTTAATATTTTTATGGAAACTATGATTTTTTTCTTTCTTATATGAACAGGATGTTTAAAAGAACAGCAATTATTTGAAAAGGAAGTATTTGTAACATACTGCCACGGTTAATCAATGTTGTAGTAAAACCGACATGTGCTATCCCTGCTAAGTGAAAATACGTTCTCTCAGCTGTAAATGCTGCGCAGTATGGTACTCACCGTAGGTTACCCAGCTGGTGGGCAGGGTTGAGTGGAGAGGTGAAATTTTGGAGTGCATCCATGTAGTCCGGTCGCCTCATCTGCTCCACCAGGAACTTCATTTGCACCTGAAAAACCAAACCAAACACACTTTCAAATAAAAGTCGGTCAGCACTTACAAATATTTTTCTAAGGTCAACATCATGGAAATGAATGACCTCAGAATTTAACAGTTTTTTTTTTTTTTTTTTTTCTATTATCTACTGCCCTACTATTGGTTTCCTACTACACCAGGAGACAGGTGCAATAAAATTAAATGAAAAGTAAAAATGTATTTATCCATTACTTTAACATATATTAAAAATGACTTTTCATTTTGATATTTTTGTTTCCATATTAATTACAACTACATTTTAGTAGTAGTAGTATATTTTTATTTAAAGCCATGTCAGCATCTTAGGCTGCTTACATGGCAAAAACAAATAAAAAAAATACAAGTATACTACTAAATTTTAAGTTGTATTTCCAGTGAGTCCAGTAACTTTCAGATATTTATCTCTGTAAATTAGTTTATTTTTATCAAATAAATTTTATCAAATTCTTCAATTTATCTACATGCTAACAGCTGCTTATTTGATTTTCTTAATTAATTAATTTCAATCAATGATTTTTTTCAATTTGTTTATATATTCCCAAAGTGATTTACTAATTCTTTAAATGATTTTTCAATTATCAAATAACGAGTATCACATTTGAGCCCCCATAATAAGGAGCTTCTCACAGCTGAAGAACAGACAAGTCACTGGCCTCCTCAAACCTGATCCAGGTTTTTCCCCAGCAAACGCAAAACAACTTAATTGACCAATAAACTTTAAGCTCAAGTTGACTACGTTAACAACATTGAGTGGGATGTTTAAGGTAATGCCTGAGTGCTTTTAAAGGATCACCTCACAGAGTGGATGTTGTATCCTCTGTAAATCTAATCTAACAGCTACGGTTTCATTTGCAGTGTGCGTAGAGAGTCTCCTAATATAACCTCACGTGCCCATTCACCTGCCTACTTATAGGTGAGGCGAGAAGGTCAAAGGCTGAGTTTACCTTCTGAGTTTCATCCTTCTTCTCCTGTTTGAGAATGTCTGTGAGGTTGATGAGCTTCTCCATGGCTTCCACCTGTCTGCTCAGGTGCTTCAGGTACATGCCACATGCCCGACAGTACGACTCCAGCAGCAGACCAAACCGCTGACTCACGGTTTTATTGTGCATTTCTGACCTGCAACCCAACAAGATAGGTTACAATTTAAATTCATTTGGAGCTTCAAAAACATCAGGATATTTAGGTCAGTGTACATAAAAGCCTGACAGAAAAGAGAACAAAAAGAGGAAACTGCTTACTTCAAATGCCAAAAGAAGAAGTGCCCAATCCTCTGGTTGGTAAGAGCTTTTTTCAGCAGAAATCGCACCAGTGGGTTATCAAGATACTGCTCATACTTCAAAACCTTAAACAGATGAAAAGTGAAACATTGAAAAATCAACAAGTAAAGTAGGGCTGCCCCCTAATAGTCGACTAATTCTTAGTCAACCAGAAGAGGATGGTCGACCAAAATTTGATTAGTCGCTTAGTCGCAAAAAACAAAAAACAACCTCCACAGGTGAAGTCTCGCAGTCCGTGACGGACGGATCGATAACGGCTAGTCTATGGTAATACAGTACATTGGGCAGGACATCCAAACCATTCATCGACCTCAAACATGGCTTATCATTTGAAATACGCAAGTATTAGCAACTTTATATGGCCGCTCAATCTAATGTTAACCTAGAGAAATGTGCGCTATTGAAGTGTCTGTGTGGAGTGTAGAAGCGCGCTCACTGCAGGACAGATGGAGGCGCCAGTGTGCTCACTTTACCTAAAATACTCTGTCATTTTTTTGTCATACAGTTAAGAATAATACATCTTTCAAATCTGTAAAGACTATACATTTGTTTGTGTGCACTCACAATAACAACAAAACATTGCGCTTTTGTAAAATACTGAAAGCAAAGCTTTCCACAGTCTTGGTCTGTGAACTTGAGCACAAAACTCTGTGTAAATCTTTGCCTTATAAACATAAAAAAATATAGCCTATCTACTTTCAAATCAACCAATTCAAATGTAAAACAAATATTCTCAAAGTTTTAACCGTATGAAACATGCATACATGCGCGTCCACTACTGCGGAGATGACGAGTCAGTGTCGCCGACTTCATCTCTTAAACCAAAAACACTAGTTTATCAAATTATTAAAATGTTAGTGCAGTCTCCTCACTGTTTTTCCCTAACACATTCATAATTATTTCTGCCAGTGTGCTGTAGCAAGCTATGTGTGTGTGCTTGAGCGCTTATTAGGCTATGTAGCCAATTAAAGGCTCATTATAATGATTTAAATGGTTTATTAATAAACCTGCGATTAGTCGACTAATGTTTAAAATGAACGACTATGAGTTGACCAGAAAAATCCTTAGTCAAGGGCAGCCCTAAAGTAAACACAATAAGGACATTTATAATCAATAACTGAATATATCAGTCTTACCTGAACCAGCTGAATGAGGTACTGCGAGAGTTTGTCATCAGTCAGATACTTCTCAAGGCATCGAACTGCAAAGTCTCGGATCATTGGATCAGGATAATTACAGTCAAGCAACTCCATGGCTTGTTCCGGCTTTATTGCGGGCCAGTCTTTAAGAAGACAATACATCTGTGCAACTTCATCCCTGGAATTCCATTTCACTGCCAGGAGAATCTTTGGCAGGATTTCTGGAATATTTACACAATACTGCCTAGAGTAGAAAACACAAATACTGTTTTAAATAACTTTAAAATAGAAATAAATTAACTTTTGTGCCAATGGACACCAAAATGAGGAGAGCTTATGAGGGCGTTGGACTACCTGTGTCTCCATAAGAAGTCTTTTTCCTGCTCAGTGATCTCAGAAAGCGGGTCCCTGTTGCTCAGCTGACGAAGTTGCTCTATGTCTGCCTCCGTCATGGCATGGTCTCGGGCCAGTCTGCTGCTCTGTTAGTCAGATGAGAAACTCAATTAATAAACAGGGAACCAATTTCACAAAGAAAACTGACCTTGGAAAGGAACATAAATTTATATTTTATTAATGTTTAGCAATTACTAATTAATATTTAAAATATTGCAATATTTACAAATGTCTGACCCCCCCCAATTTTATTTTATATCATGTGACACTGAAGGCTAAAAAAAATTTAGCTGATAGTTATTTTACATTGTACTATTACTTTACACTAATATTATTTTGACTGTATTTTGATCAAACCTAAATTGGCCTCTGTTATCATTAAACAACACTGTCTGGTTCTGTAGAAGTGATGCATCAGTTATTTTTAACAGGAAAGCAGTAGTTCAAAATGTGAATCAGAGATGAATCAACAATATTTTTTTTGAGAAAGTACATAAACGTCCAGGACCAATACTAAAAAAAAAAAAGAAGTGGATGGTCACTACTGAGCTATATTACAAAATCAAATAACTGAACAGGATAATTAATAATTGAAATAATGACTCATGAGGTGTCGTGGAGAATGGCAGAGATGTTTCTCATGCTCCATAGGCTTGTAAAGGGTATTAATAGCAGCGGGAAGTGTGTCACTATAATTAATTAATTAGGATGTGTGTCTGTAAGCTCACCTGTCCAGACTGGCAGTAATTGTATCCCATCTCCCTGGATATTATCCAGTTAGCATGATCCTCAATCGTGGCCATGTCAGGGAACTTAACTGGTGAGCTGAAGTGGTCAAACTCCAGCTCTAGACATGGGGTTTCCTAGAGCAAAAATAAATAAATACATAAATGAAAAATACAGTAACTAAAAATGCTAGTAACTAAATAACACTTTACTAACAACTAATACAGTTTTAGCATCTAAGCCATTACATTCCTGAATTCTGTATTAAGGCCATTAGACTAAGATTTTTCTTGGAAGTAAAAAATAACCAATTAAAATAATAAACACAACACTGAATAAACAGATTTAGACCATACGCTCTTGATTAACCATGTCACCTCAGATTAGACAACACAGATGAATCGTATTAGAGCTTATTAAAATGGTTTAGTGCTCAAAGAGGTTATGCAAGAGAGGAAACCTTATTAGGGTTGGAGCCCGTGACCCCAATGGGGTTGAGGAGGTCTTCTAAGCCGTGTGGTACTGGCCACAGGTTCAGTGCCATCTTTCCTGAGACCAGTGTGTGTGTGTAGTCAAACAGGTTGACATTTCCCCAGGCCAGTGGACAGTGCTCCTGTAGAAGGTCATTTAAATGTTCATTTCTGAAGCAAGCACTATTAAAACACTTTAAATAACCATTCTGAACTGCATTCTCACAAGGGTGAGGTAGGCGTAGTCTTAAATACAGTGTTATTTTAGTGTAATTTATATACTATTAATATTCTGACTTGGCTTTTATTTTTAGCTTTAAAAAGCTAAAAATAAAAAATATATATATTTAATTTCAGTAGTTATTTTGTTATGGGCTTTTTGTCATTTCTATTTAGATTTAACTTTGTTTATATATATATTTATATATATATATATATATATATATATATATATATATATATATATATATATATATATATATATATATATATATATATATATATACTTTTTATTTTTAATTGTAGTCATTTTAGTATTTAACAATTCTTCTCTTCCATGTCAGTCTTGGACGCCCATTCAATGCGTGTGCATTCGTCTACTTGCAAACAAGCCGCTGACTAATTATCATATGGCCAGGGCCTACTAGACATAAGAACGCCAGCTCCTACGTCAGTAGCACCACATGTAGGTGTCATGATACTCTTGTGAACGCGCGTAAAAGACTGACACGGCAGAGAAGAAATTGCTGAATAAAGTTGTTATTTTTGTTTTCTTTGCACACAAAAAGCATTCTCGAAGCTTCATAACATTAAGGTTGTACCACTGATGTCACATGGAATATTTTAACAATGTCCTTACTAACTTTCTGGGCCTTGAACGTGTCATTTGTGTTGCTGTCTAATAAATCTCAGAAAACATTTGAAATACACCAAAAATCTAAATTTGTGTTCTGAAGAGGAACAAACGTCCAACAGTTTTGGAACAACATGAGGGTGAGTAATTAATGACAGAATTTAAATTTCTGAGTGAACTACCCTTTAAACTTATTTTATTCCGTCTGTACTTCGTCTGTATTTTCGTAATACTTCATCTGTATTTTTTTTTTTTTTTTTTACATGTTTGAAATAAAGTTTATTCATTCATTCATTCATTCATTCATTATTTCAGTTAGTTACGGAGGCAATATTTTGTAGTTTTTCTTTTAAATGTTTTCATTGAATATTTTTATTTTACGATTTATTTCAAAAACTATTTTTTAATAGTTTTAATTTACAATAACAACACTACAGAAAACCAAGTCATTACCTCTTTTGCCCCCTTCCTTCCTTTCACAGAGCAGATGGAGAGACAGAGGCGAGCCGCCCGGGGGATGTCGGGAATGTACATGTCATAGGTCAGCCACTCATTCCACCTGGAAACAGAGAGATAATGTCAGCATGCTATACAGTTTTAAAATGTATCATTTTGTATTCCAAATGTCTAACACTTTTAGAAGTCATAATATAGTGCATGACATCAGGGATCTGGCAACCTCCAGACACCACTGGCAAATTAATATGAAATTAATATGACTAATTATCATATGGCCAGGGCCTACTAGACTGAAGCAAATCTATTTACCCATTGACAACACAGACCTACTGGTTTTAATGAGTGGTACAATGCCATTCACACACTCTGCAGTAAATTTAGCATAAAAGAGGGGGATATTGTGAAATGAGAAGAGGTGGGTTGTTTATGTGTCACAGTGATTACCAAGAAAAATGACACTTAGGTCTCAAAAAGACTGCAGACTCATTTCACATTTAAAGCCAACATAGCACATCTGCATATTTCAGTTCACTTTGGTTTTTACTAAATTACAAAGAATTATGAAAGACTGTTTCTGCTATAGAATAAAAAAATACTGATAATTGCAAGCTTTTTATTTTATAGTTTATCTTGCAATTATGAGATAACCATGCAATTCAGTCAACTGCACTTCATGAACTTAATATATGAATACGAAATGGAGTATACCAAAAAAAGTTTGAACAATTTTGTAATACAGACAGACCCTTTCATCCATGTATTTAGACTGGTGGAAACGGGCTTCCCTAGGGTTTTGCAGGCACTTTCTCTCAGTAATGAATCAACTGTTGTATCAGATAGGACACGTGATTACATAGTACCTTGGGTTTGAACACGGCACACGCTGTGTGTTGACATTATCACACAACTGTTCTCCACCATGGTAGATCCCTGTCCGCACATAAATCTGAAACAAAAGGTAAAAACCTATCACCGAACAGCCTCAAGAATACGCTAATGCAGAAAGGTCATGCAATTATTAAAAGAAACACACCAACAGCTTCCTGTTCTTTCACAATGTCAAACTTCTGCTATCTTACCAAACACTTCCAATGCTCTTTGTATAATAAAAGACTTTAAGAAAACAAAAAGACATCAGCTAAGCACCTTGTCAATGTCCCGAATATTCACATTAACATATGTGGCGCAGAGGACACGTATCCTTAGAGTACTGTTAATGGTCCAGAGTGATTTGGTGGAGGCCTCTCCGTTCATGTAAGGCGTGGCGGTGGAGATCCGGCGGGCGTAGGAGGGCATGGTGAAATTGTCCATAGGCAGCTGAGAGTAAAGACTGTCCTTGGACATAAGCATGAGGTTTGGCAACCGAGCCAGCATAATGCAACTCCGTACATACTGAAAGAACGAGAAAGAGACAAACAGAGATTCGTAAAGCCACATAATCAGCATATCTCATGGACCGTTAAGTCATCCAAAATGTCCAGAGCTTTTTTTGTGTGTCCTAAACCGTAGTTTTTGTTGGGATGATACAAAACTTCAAATGCATTCTGTGTACTGGCAGGTTTTGAGATAATGAAAGCCTGAAACAAACACATGACCAGTGCCAAAACCCTGAAAAATCTGAGACGACTAGACATTTCAGATGGCTAATTAATCAGTGTCCAAACCATAAATATGTATTAAAAAAAAGTAACGCAAAAACTGCATTCATTCACAGAATAACAGATGGTTATTCAAGAACACGTATGCAATTGTGCGTGTTTGAGGTACTTTAGTGAAGCCGAAATTGCCTAAATACCTTGTACTGACTGATGGGGTACTTTTCCAACAGATACTCATCACAGCCACAGACTTTCAGGATGTATTTGCCCTGATATTCTTGCACGCACATCTTTAGCTGTTCGGCTGACAGCAGCATGCTCCTTGTCTTCTTCCTGATGGCTTCGGCGATCACCTGCTCAGGTACGCAGTCGTGATTGATTTTAAGTGTGTACTTTTGCTTGTCGTTGTTGGGAGAAACGATCACCCAGATTACCACAATGATTTGACCTAGCACACAAATAAGAAGATTGGAGCGTTAACAGGAACAGCATTATTGAATTGATTCCTTCAGGCATCAAGCATCTGAGAACAAACAATTAATCCCACATGGCAACTGAGAGTGTAAAAAAGAAAGGCTGAATGCATCCCAATGAAGTTGTCAGGGAATTAATGTAATGGAGTTGTTGTGCATACATTCCTCCAGGCTAAGAGGAAACAGAGGGCAAAAGCAAAAACAAGCATCACATGCTTCATGACCACTACTACTACAGCACAAGCCCATCCACATAAGAAAGAAAACAGAACTGCTGCAATACAAAACTTCCAGGAAAGACTCGACACTTTGAAGATTACTATTGGCTACAACCCATAAAGAAACATTCCACATCATTTTTAACCCCAGAATCAATGTGCAGCATTAGTGACATGCTGTCGATTACCCCAGACAATAGTGTCGACTGGTCCGTCAGTGTGTATTAACAAAAACACAATCAAAGCCTAGCAGGCAGTTGGGCAGCACAATTAACAAAAGTTCATGCAACATGCAAAAATATCACACTGTTTTGAAAGTACCTCTTCAATAATGTGCTAGCATAAGACATAGCATAACATAGACATAGCATGGTAACAATCACAATTTATATCAAATATAAAACCACTGATTATATTTCAAATATTTTTAATTTAATCTATATTTTTCTCAAAATTTAAAAAAAAAAATACATTTAATTATTTTATTTTAATGCATTTTAATTCACTGGAAAATAAAGATAAAAATGATTTAATAAGACTTTAGGGATAAGGAATCAGGAACTTCCTTTTATATATCTGAGGAATGATGCAAAACAAATTGCTAAATCTATATATAGATTTTTTTTAATATATTGGTTTAAAATAAGTTAAGTTTACATTACGTAGTATATTAAAATATTTCTGATTTTTGATGCTCACATACAAGTCATGACACAAACACGACACAATACTGGTCTTAAAAAAAAAAAAAAAAAAAAAAAAAAAAAAAAAAAAAAAAAACCCTGATTATTTATACATTTCGTATTGTATATAAATATATTAACAGGAAGGGACCTAGAATCATAATGCGCCGTTCTGCAATCTCTGCCCACAGAAATCACACTGGCAATGCAAAAGCAGAAGTGCCTAGAAATGTTCTCACTTCGAAAGAACTAAGAACGTCATAGCTCAAGAAAGACTTTTTTTTTATCTCTTGAAGAAAATTTGAATTTCCATGGTCAAGCATCACTCAATATCCTGTAACTGACAACATGCCACAACTTGAAATAACTCAAAACATTCCTATAAAAGTACAAACCTACCTTTGTCTAATTTGCCATATATATGCTTTGGAAGCTCTGGTGAAGACTCCACGTTAGGAGGATAAACATATAGCGCTCGACTGTGTGGCCCACTGGCATCTCGCAGCTCTACTGAATCTTTGCAGACATTAAGAATATTTCTCCTAAAATCCTGCACCTCAGGATCCTTCACTAAATCAAACTCGCACACCGGCATGCCGATGGCAAAACCTGAAACACACACACACACACAAAAAAAAAAACACCATTTTAGAACAGCATCAGAAGAGAAGAGAGAAAAACCTCCTGAATCAAATACGCTACTATTCAAAATTTAGGGTCAGTAAAAATACAGTATTAAAATAGTAAAACTGTAACATTGTGAATAGCATTACAATTTAAAACAACTATTTTATATATATATATTTTAAGAATTAAAAAAAAGCAATTTATTGCTGTGATGCAAAGCTGAATTTTCATCATAATTACTCCAGTCTTCAGTGTCACATGATCCTTCAGAAATCATTCTAATATGTTGATTTGCTGCTCAAGAAACATTTCTTCTTACTATCAATTTTGCAAACAGCTGTGCTGCTTAATATTTTTGTGGGAACCATGAGACATTTTTGTATTGTTTGTTGAAAGGACAGTTCAAAAGAACAGCATTAATTTTAAATCTGCAATATTATAATTGTCTTTACTGTCAATTTGATCAATTTAATACAAATGTTGCCAACTCTACACTTTTAAATGGTATTGCACATTTTTCAGAAAAGGGGATTTAGGGAAATTTGCTAAATCTGTCATTAGTGAAATACTTTGAAGTTGTTTCAAGTGATGCATACAGTAAATAAAGGAAAAACCAGTCCATGTGTGGTCTTACCGATTTCTCTGTTGAGGATTTTTTCCTCTCTGTTCCCTACAGGTTCTATGACCTTTAGGAAGGGCTGGAATAGCCGAAGGTCGCAAAGTCTTCTCGTCTCATCGTAGAACTCCTCACGCTCTGCCTCTTGCGTTACACTGACGAAAATATAGGAGGTCTCCTCCTGCAGCAGGTGGTGGAGGGGGTACTTCCTAGCCTCCTTAAACAGTTCATGTTTGATTGTGATGAGAGTGGCCTCCCGGAGGCACTCTAGTGTCAGGATCATGCCATTGGGCAGTAGACAGTCCACCAGAATCCTGGGGGGCATCAAATGGATGCCCCATAGTTCTCCCGAGGAGGGTCTTGGAGGCATGATGTGAAGTCCTCACAATCTTCAATAGGAAAAAAAAAATCTCCAACCTCTGTTTCTCCTGAAGGGGAACAGGACAAATAAAGTATGTTTTGGCAACATGTCTGACACCATGCACTGTTTTTAATAAACTCAACAGATAAGACAAAATGTTCAGCACTGCAAACTACACCTCAGATAAACAAGTCAGCATGTCCAACAAACAAATTAGGTCCTGAGAGACAAAGTCAATAACAAACAGGAACATAGACCACAAACAAGCATAATAAACTTGAATATAACAATGGTGATGCTACTCATTAACCTGTGTTATACTCTACTAGTTTGGGGTCTGTAAGATGTTTCCACAAACATATTAATCAGCACAACTTTTGAAATCAACACTGAGCGGTAAATCAGCATATTAGAATGATTTCTGAAGGATCATGTGAAACTGAAGACTGGAGTAATGATGCTTAAAATTCAGTTTTGTATCACAGAAATACATTACATTTCAAAATATATTACAATAACAAAAAAAAAAACCTTGTTTAAAACTGTAATAATATTTTTACGATATAAATGTCAAGTAAAAGCAGCTTTGGTGAGCATAAGAGACTTATTTCAAAAAAACATTTAAAATATCTTACCAACCCCAAACTTTCGAATGGTACCTAAAAGACGCACACACTAGTACTAAACCATGAAGACGACAGAGTCATTTAATGCGGTCACATCGCTTACATCAGTCTTAATAAAAAAAACATGCTTACAGGAAGTTCAGTACAACCCAACATCACTGAGCAATGACAGAAATGTATCACTCTGTGAGAGAGAAGCGATATTTCCACACAACATAGAGCCAGAAACATTTGGATGACTTGTTTTTCCTTGCAAACATGTGCCAACAAAAAGACTCCCGTATGCATCTCCTGAGTGTAAGGCTGCTGAAAGCGATTCACTCGTCTGACAAACAGCATCTTTCACCATGTTAATGTGTGATCTGAAATTATTGGATTTTAAAACTGGGCCATGCGAGATGAACACGTCAGATCTTTGTCCTGACTATGCTCCTATGCAGTTCTTCCAGTATATTCATGTAAAACACCATGCAAATGTTTATTACAGAGCTTTGTGAATCATGGTACCGTCACGGTTATAACCACTTCATGCTTTAACACTTTTTATTGCTTTTTTTTAATCTTTTCACAGTAAAAAAAAAAAAAGGAGAAAAACAGATGATTCAACATTCTCATAAGATTTGGTATTTTTGCTTACCTTAGTGTGATGTTAGGGCCACTTGTAAAAGTAAATGTCCATCATAGTTCAGACTCCATCTGTTTTGCTTGCTTTATAACTTCTCTTCAGATCCACTGAGTTATACTGTGACAGCAAGAAGGACAAGCATTCAGTGTCTAGTGGAAAAAGTGGACCAGCTCGCTCAGTTTAGCCAAAACAGCCCAACTGATACCCATGCCAACACTACCAACAACAACAACAAACCTCCACAGCAGTGTTTAGAGTGACAGAGATGGGAAGATAATACGATTAAGAGGTTTATCATTCTTGCATATGAATAGACAAAGCCACAATGACACAGAACCACTTGCTAAAATTAACTGTTTATAGATACATAAGTCAAGTTTATTACAATAACTTAGTGTTATAGTTTATTAGTTTAAAACACTAGTCAAAACAAACACACCTGAATCATGACAGAGCAAAAACATGCACCAGTATGATGACTACAACTACTACTACACCGCTATACAAGAGTTTCAAATAAACAAACGAACTGAAATTTATATTAAGAACTTATTGAAGTATTTTAATAAATTAATACACATATTATAAACGTAATATATCTTATTAAAGCAGAAACACATTTGGTAAGCTCATATGACTTACCTGATATAATTAGCCAGCTAGCAACCCCAAACAAAACATACTAATTAAAAGAAAACTGCCATTTATATTTGTCAAAGAGTTTAAAAACTCCTAAATAAAAAGAAATCTCAGTTGGCGTGGAATTTAGTCATTAAAGACGGATTATTTCTTTAAACAATAAGATTGATTTAGCCACCTAGCCGCTAAGCTAATCCGCTATAGCTAACCCGATAACTTTCAGATAAAACATGCTGTAATATCTCGCAAATGACGCTTCGTTAGATTATACTCTGAAACGACACATTATTTTTTAAAACACCACCAGAGTTGTTATCCAAACAATGAATGAATAAACAAATATCTCACGTTTATGCGTATAGCTAATATTGGGTATGTGCCGACGAGTTGCTGTGAGGTAATCCGCTGTTGGTGTTCAGTCGCTCGGTCAGGGCTGTAAATCCACCGCGGGGCTTTGCTGGGCCTCTAGCCGCCGCGCTCTGACACGCACCGCCTCTCCATCATCACAACAGCAGCAGCAGCGGCGGCGGCGGCGGATCACAAGCAGTGTTTTCACACAAATCATTCATAACTGAGGGAGAAAGACGAATCACATGCTGTCCAATATCCGATTAATTCAATAAAAATCGCCAGAACCGCTGTCACGATGGAATAAGGGAGGATCCTGTGAATAAATAGGCACCAAAGTGGCCGGATAGGTAAGAGGGATCGGTGACTGGCTGCTCAAGAGGGAGAGGGACAGACGAGCGAGGACGACAAACCCACTGAACTCCGTTTTTTTTCCAATCGATCATCCCACTGTGGTATCTAGCCATATGTTCAACAAACACGTGATAAAAACAAGCGAAATAAAGCGTGTATCCTGTCAGGAACCCCTAGAAACGTAAATATGATATTTTATGCCATCTTCAGACTGCAAATATATGCTTATGTAGCTGCATATATACAAGAAAATGTGCCTTTAAACAGACTGCTTGATGCTACAGGCACACAAGAACTGCAAGTGCATAAAGATTAAACGATGCTGAATGTATTAAATAATGGCAATGAATAGAAAAAGGTTTAAAAATATAAAATTATTAATAAATTAGACTGCATAAGCAATTTTCGTCATCGTTGTCTTTACAGACATACAGTTTATTTGTTTGTTTGTTTTTATTTAATCCGTGCTAATTTAAATCTGGATAGTTGCATATTTAATCATATATGTATAATTACAATAGATAGTTTGTTTATTGACAGTACTGTGCTTTTATTTCTTTCTATAAGTGTAAAAATACAGAGAAATTATCCTCTGTAGTATTATTATTATTATTATTATTATTGTGAATGACTGACTAGTTAAAAATCATGGTCAAGGACCTTGCTAAAACATACTTGAATAAAATTGTCACATACCTAAATTTTCCCAATTAATTGTAAAATATGTCATCTCAATTTATTGTTGATTATTCCAATAAATATTTACTTTGTAGTTTGAACGTCGAAATGGATTTTTAAGGCGCATAAAGTAGCCAAATTAATCTGAGTAAAATACAAGTATTCATATTCAGTGCTACTCGCTGAAAGTACACACGTATTTAAGTTATACATATAATTGTAATGAAGTACACTAACTCAAGAAGACTATTGCACACACCGTTTGTCAAGCCACAGGCTCGCGCATCCTCTCTTTGCGCGTGCTGCTGAATCGTCAATCAGATTCTCACTTTGATAGGAGGTGGACTGTACCAACTAGGCTGAGGGAGACGTTAATGCAAATTGCACTATATTTCCGACCACTGGAATTATGATTACGAATACTGTTTTCCAATGCATGTATTATATAATTCAAATCTCCATCTGTCTCATTTATATAACATTTCCCACGTATTTCTAGTGTTTTTGAAACCGTATGCGATTGAAAACACCCCACTGCTGGACGTCTGAAGCATGCGGCGCACGTCTAGCTGGAAGAAGTTGAGCAGCAGAGAGCTAGGAAGGATGCAGGGAAGATGGCGATGAATGTAAAGAACAGGGATGCTTTTTATCCAATTGTTGACTATTGCGATATCTACACCTCTCAGCCTGTAAACTATGGAGACTGCAGCCATTATTTCCCCCGGATGACAGGTAAGATAAGACAATGTTTCCGAAATGATTTTCAGTGCATTGCGTTGATGCTCTGCATCAAATTTGCTTTGCCCTGCATTGGTTTAAAATAGGACTTTATTAGGGACCGGTCTTTATTTTTAAATAATGGAAAGATTTATGAGAAGAAGGGCCTTGATGTCAGACTATCCACTGACAGTTTGAGAATGAAAATGCCTATCTGCATTGCCAAAGGACCATGGCACATCAAATGTTAATGGTACATGACTAACATATTTAAAATCTCACTGAAATTCTTCAGGTACTCCTTTTATATTTTATGCCACTCTGTTTCTATTATATGATGATATATTGCTTAAGCTCTGCATGGATGATATGTGGTTGCATTAGATCAAGTTAAAAAAAATGCATACAAGCTTTTTAAATATGTTTTGTTTTTTTTTTCACAGAGAGTGGACTAATACGTGTATTACTAATATTTTTTATTAAATGGAAAATTATGCAGAATAGAGTATGAGGCAAGTTGAGTGAGGTATCTGGTAGGTTCTGCCCATGTTCATTGTCACACTTTAGTCTAGATTACATATGAAACCAATAAATATATGAAGGGACATTTAAGGTAATTGATGATTTTTGGCTAAACGTCCCAGTTTAGTCCATAACGTCACAATTTGCAGTCCATGTCCTCAGAAAACACAAGGTTACTACTGTGGGTTTTATTTAAGAGGACACCTTGGCAGTTGATTCATGTGACATCTAATTAAAAAGGCCATAAGGGACATAAAAATGCTTAATTTTTATTTATTTTACATGATAGCACTGTTTCTGCAAATCATGGATGAAGTAGACAGTAAGACACTGTACAGCTCTGATAAAAGTACTGAAATGCATCTGCCAAAACAGAAGGATGAAATGTGTAATTGTAATAAACATTGCAAATGTGCACAGAGAGCAACCGTGCATGTAATGCATTTATGCTGCTCTCAATAATTGATGTTGTCAAAGAACAACTGTACAATGCAGGAACAGCTTAGTAGTGTTTTGCAGCAGTGAGTGGTGTAAAACAACCTGGAGCCTCAAGTGATAGTACTGCTTTACCTTCTCATGTGCCCTGCATACCTTGCATTATAGATGCCCAACGAGAACAATCCTCCCTAAATCTAAAAATCTTTGTTCATTGTCCTGATATAAGAGCAGATGTTTGTTGTCATGTTCCAACTAAACTTTGCATTGCTTCCAAAAAACAGTGGATTTAATCCAAATGGAGAGAGCAGGTATTTGTCCCTGACCTTGAGTTGGGACTGTAGGTTCTACTTAGACCTATTTCTGGGCTTGTATTCTCTGATGACCAAGAGATATCAGGTTTGTTTTCAGGTCAAAAGAAGAAGAATATAAAAGGGTAGGCCACTGAATGTTTTTGTAATAGTGTAAATGATTATGCAGAGACAACTCAAGTAAGACTTCAAGTTCAAAGGTTATGCTTTCATATTCAGGCCAATGCATGACCAATGAAAAGCAACCACAGTCCAGTTTTCTAATGGAATAGTTCACCCAAAAATGAAAATGTGCTCTTAATTAACTTACTCAGACCATTAAAGATGAAGATGAGTTTGTTGCTTCATTCATTTAGTATTATATACTACTTGCTCACCAAAAGATCCTCTCCAGTGAATGGAGAGTTGCACAAATCAAGCGCAGTTTATATCCCAAAACAGTTCTAAACAAATATGTGAGTGGATTTTCATGCAAGAGGACAACAGTGGATGGACTTTTTCATCGGAGGAAGCATCATTATGGATTAGGAGGACTGGAATTTTGGCCAGAAGCTTGACATTTTAACATTAAAACATTTTACTGATGAATTCGTTTTTTTACAAGTTTTTCACTTCACAAAACTTTTTTATTGATGGACTGGAGTGGTGTGGATTATTCTGATGCATTTATCAGCTGTTTGGACTCTGATTCTGGCGGCACCCATTCACTGCAGAGGATCATTTGGTGAACAAGTGATGTAATGCTACATTTTTCCAAAGCTGTTTCCTTAAAGAAACAAATATACATCATCTTCATCTATATCTTGACTGGCCAGAAAGTGAGTAAAATACCTCATAGCACAATAGAATACCTGAAAAAGATCATTCAAATAATTGCACAGTTTTTCTGTTTGTTTAAATGATCAGAGATTGACTAAACCAACAATTGTGACAATTTGGGGATGGGACTAACTTGACCAAACAACTGTGGATAAGGAGAGCATTTGAGACCTGATAGAAACCATTTTTATTGAAAATAAACATTTAAAATGGAAATACATTAACAGCTCCATTTATGGATATAAACATTGGGGTATTTAAGAATTCTAAGAAGAACCTTCCAATGCTTCCACCATCCAAGCAACCGGAAACAGAACCATTTGGCACATTCTTATGTCTATTTTAGTCGGCTGAATCATTGTTGTCATGATCCCGTCAGAACTGATACACTGGAAATATCACACAGCCACGAAACAGCTGACTCTCCAACCCCCCACTCGCTCAGCCTCAGATCTGCCGAAGCACCAAACATGCGCTGAGTTCAGGAGGCAGGAGTCAGCCCTAATCACATCTGCAGGAGGCTTTACAGCAGAGATTCACTCTTTCACTCATATATCCGCTCTATTATCAAAATGAATAATTTGCAGTACTAATATGTGGCTTTTACATCTCTGTTTTATGTAGCAGAGGAGCTCTGTTTTATGTTTCACTTAAATATTTAGGAATGTAGATGTAAAAAGACAATGTGGAAAGCTCTGAACATTTGGTTTTGAAGGAATGTGTTGGAAATTGTTTGAGTTCGTATTGAAATATCTGACTTTTGATTTCAGACTTTGGTGTCTTCACCTCTTCTGAAACACTAGAAGAGACATGTGAGAGTACTGGAGTCTTTTTCTCTGATGAATCACTTAAGAAGCAGGGGAAAAAAAGCCTTTTGTTTTCTCTACATTTAATCTCACTGCTGTGATAACAAATTGAGACATTAGCAAGATCACATCCTTCATTCTTCACAAAGATAATGTTTCTTCACTGGCATCTATGGCTCCATGAAGAAACTCTTACATTAATGGAAACTTTCCAATGCACAGAAGGAATCTTCTATGGCACAGTTCCCTTTTAGAACCTATATTTTTAACGGAGACCTATGTAATATAAGTCAATAAAGACAATATGTTATATAAGTCTCATATGTCCCCAGAAAACATCTTTTGAGTGGAAGCTGAAACATGCTGTTTTCATGCATGTTTCTCTGTGAGCACTAAACTAGGTTCTCTTTCATGTATTATTGAACTTAAACTGTCAAATACACACAAGTTTGTTAATAACACACATGAGTTACAAAAACAGTCGGTTATGTCTGTGAAGGTAAACAGCTGGGAAAGAAATCGCATGTGTGGCAGGCAGCAGATTAATATACAGTAAATAAATCAATAAATCACTGCTCTGTTGTCTCCTCTGAGGCTGGGACTCTAAATCATGTTCCGTGCTCATCAGTGCAGCCAAAGACAGAACTGTTAGCATGCTGTGCTCGAACTTTCGCAATTGCGTCAGAACTGGTACAACGGTGTCGCTTGTGAAAACACAATGGGGGCGCCGTAGTTGAAAACTTGCAGATTAAGAGGTAATAATATTATAATAAGACCCCCTTTCAATGTCACGAGGGGAGCGAAATCTCAGCAGCTCATTTTTTTTGCACTTGCAGAGAAAGGCTTACCAAACAATTCACTGGGTTGTTCTTTTTCGTGTTTTCTTGGTTGGTAGATGCACCGGGGACCCAATTATAGCACTTAAACACAGAAAAAGTCAGATGATATGCCACTTTTAAGAGCCCAATGCATTTTAGTATTAAAAAACATAAGAGGCAGAGCTTTGAAACAAAAAATGCTAGAATGCATTTTGTGTGAAAGGCCCTTAAAAGTGTATTTACTCACTCTGACACCTATGTTCATTTTGTTTCATTTGGCTTTCCAGGTCCAGACCCCGTTCTAAAACCACCTCTTAGTTTGATATGTCAGCAGCCACCTCAGCCCTTCCAGGCCATGACCCCGACCCAGAACCTCAGTGCTCCACCGGTGATGATGTCGCCGGACCCCTTGCGGTTCCCACACTGCTCTCCTCTAGCCATAAAGCCGCCCCCTCACATCCAGTTGCCGCCCAACCCACCCATTCCAGCGCCCCCCGTCCTCAGTCCCAAGCCCCCCGAAGAAGACGGTCAGGCAGTGGGTGCTGACCAGGAAGCCACTCTGGAAGAGCTTTGCAAGCCTCTGTACTGTAAGCTTTGTAACGTCACTCTCAACTCTGCCCAGCAGGCTCAGGCACATTATCAGGTAATCTAAAACTCATGTTATGGTCCATGGCGTATGTAAATATGATAAGAGAATAGTGAATGATTTCACATTCTGTTTATGTCAACAAAGTGGTTTTGGACTGCACAATGGCTGATGACACCAAAATAATAGTTTGTCTTGATTGATACTGTATGTTTAGGAGATTTTACTTTCAGTTTTGGTTTCTTTCAGTTAGTTGTTATTCTTGATAGCCTGAGTACTGGTTTAAATCTTTGTTGCAACGAAGAAGAAAGCATGTATTCAATCCTTTGTTTTGTCTATAGGGGAAAAACCACAGTAAGAAGCTGCGCAATTTTTATGCTGGTAGCCAGCAGCCACCTCCAATTAGAATACCAGAGGTAGTAGAGCCTGTTTCCCAGCAACCCTCAGCCACTCCACCCACAGATTCTGCAAATGTGACCGCCAACCAGGTACTTATGACTCTTATCTGGTGCATTTCTGTCCGAGCAAGTGTGGGTTTGTTTTTTTGTCTGCAAATAGGGCTGGTCGATATGTGTTTAATTATTTTACATTTATTTGCAGTGATCTTTTTAGCTACGTAAAAATTAAGCAACATTGTGAATGCATGTCAATAGACTAGTTTAGCGATATTTTTTTTGTCTTGCATTATTCTTGCATCAAACGTAATCGTAAACTATTGGAGAGTCGAACTAGCCTAAACTTCCCTAAGCACTTCCTCTCAGGTGAATCCCAGTCACCAAGTGCATTCCTTCTTGTGAAGTGGACTAGGGAAGTTTTTATGAACAGACCCTCAAGACATCAGTTTTGACTGAGGAAGTGAGTCTAATTTATATGTACACCCCAGACTGCTCCATAGACATACAGAATGCTACATTAAAAAATTCCTAAGGGAAAAAATGTTAATAATAAATCCGCTCCACAGCGGATTCCAAGTGAT
This sequence comes from Cyprinus carpio, assembly GCF_018340385.1. Lineage (NCBI taxonomy): Eukaryota > Metazoa > Chordata > Actinopteri > Cypriniformes > Cyprinidae > Cyprinus > Cyprinus carpio. The sequence continues at coordinate 10,827,020 of NC_056607.1, read as the reverse complement.
CAATGGCTAAGGTCGTTCCAGTTCAGTCCATTGCAAGAGTTTCGCCAGTAGTGGGCACTAATGCAACATAAGCAATGATGTATATTGGAGTCAACGAGATGAAGGGGGAAGCTAGCAAAGGGAAAATGCAGCCATAATAACATAGGCTCAATCAATTAATTGAATTTTTGGGGGCGGAACTACACTGTACCTGTTTTTCTGACCAATGGCAGATGAAGAGTTTTTGAACGTTCCTGTTGTTTTGTCGTAGTCACATCTTTAAAATAAACACCACAAAAATGACTTTAGAGTTCGTAAATGTGATTATTTCCATTAAATTTGAAACTGTCCATTTTGATGAACATATTCAGCAATTAATTTGCATCATCACTCAGAAAAATTTGGGGTCTGTAAAATTTGTAAAGTCTCTAATGCTTACCAAGGCTGCATTTATTTGATTAAAATACAGCAAAACAGTGATATTGTGAAATATTATTACACTTTAAAATAATTGTTTTCTATTTGATTATATTTTTTAAATGTGATTTATTCCTGTGATGCAAAGCTCAATTTTCAGCATCAATACTCCTCACTACTCTCATTCTTCAGAAATCATTCTAAAATGCTGATTTGGTGAAACATTTATAATTATCAATGTTCAAATTATTTATTTTTCTTTCGAAAAAAAAGAAAAAAGAAAATAAAACATCTAACTGAGCCCAAACTTTTAAATGGTTGTTTATATACACTGCTACATATATATTGCATATCATCAAAAAGCTTAAAATGATCAAGATATTTTAGACATTGGTTGCTTTATCGTCCAGCCCTATCTGGGAATATCTTTAAGTGCAGTTTGATCATGCGGTGTCACTCTGCAAGCATCCATTCACTGAGCCCGAGGTGATAGTAATCAGAGACGTCCCTGTGTAGACGCACACCTTTCATCGCTCTACTCTTACTAAAAGCTGTACTGTCATTGTCCCATCTGCAGCCACTCTCTAAGGGCGCTAGCAGAGTCATACTGGCCACAGAAAATGACTACTGCAAGCTGTGTGACGCTTCCTTCAGCTCCCCCGCTGTGGCCCAGGCACACTATCAGGGCAAGAACCACGCCAAAAGACTGCGGCTGGCCGAGGCACAGCAGAACGCCACGTCCTTGTGAGTCTGTCACACCCACGCGCTCCCAGATAAAACAGCCGTTAACCGTGGGAAATCCTTCCGTGTTTGAGGGCGGTGTTTTTTTTAGGATTTTTAATGAGACATCAGTTTGCATAACTCATACACTCGTTTGAATTTCAGCCTCAAATCTTGACAAAAAGTAAATCCACGTACACATTATGCATCGACTAGTAGGAAGTTTTGCATGGAGGAAGACGTTTTTCCTGTTAGCTTTATCTTCAGGCTGTTTTTGCATTGATAAGTGGGGCACTCATTTTAATGCCACTGTTGGGCTGTCTTGATAACAAACACAGGAAGATACTCTGATTGTATCTGAGCAAACATGTCTTTGGCTAGTTAAGCTAGGTTTGAGTCCCTCCCTTTAAGTAATTCAAAACAAAACAAATAAGCTTACTTGTATATAAAAATAAGAAAAAAGTACCTATATCATTGTTTTAGGTACTGCAGACTATACAGTAGGGCTGGATGAAAATGTATGACATTCACAGTAGTTTGCTGGAATATATTAGAGATGTAAATGCTCACTTTTTATTTGACCACTAAAATGTTTTAGAATATTGTTATGCAAGTGTGTCTTAAAATTAAAATATACATTAATTTAGATATTTTTATTATTATTTATAATATATATTTGTCATCTTAATAATTTCATGATCTGTTCTTGCTTTGTTACTTGCAAGCATGAGAGTGTTTTAATATTGATTTTAAATTTCAGAAGCAAAAATTCGACAAAACTTACTAAGTTCGATTAATTTCCATAAATCAGTTCAAACTGTACATTTGAATGATTCAAAACTATGATCTCATTTGCATCATCATTTAAATGTTCACAGAAGTCTTTGAATAGTATGTTTCGATTTATAAATTTTTTGAAATTTATAAAAAATATTTTTACAGGTAAATATTGCTATTTTGCAGCATTATTGTTATATTGTTATGAATTGTTATATTTGAATGAATGAGGCACTTTTTTGTGAATATACATGTAATTTGTCCATGTATTCAGATATTTTAGTAAATATTTTTTGTATAAAATTATTGTTATATTTGAGAATATACATGAAAACGATTCCTAATTCTTCTTTGTGTTCCTTAAATAAAATATTCTATATTATTGTGTAATATTATTACAAATTGAAATAACTATTTAGTTTTTTTTTTTATAATACTGTGAATTCTTTGATTATTCTGGCTTAGATTATTTCACTTAAATACTGTGATTTATCTCAGAAACAAATGTTTATATAAGAAATTACATAATAATAATTAGATAAATATAAAGGCATATAATATCATCAAAAGGCTGAAGAATATAAGCTATATTTCTTAGCCATACTAAGTGGTAAATCGTGTTTTCTTATCATGTGTTTTCCAGAGACTTGTCCAACACTCAGAGACGGCCACGGAAAGAAGGATACGAGTATCGATTAATGAAGAACCGTAGGGCTCATATCAACACTGCCATGCCAGGTACTCTGTCTACACAGACTGATCTCAACCGATAGTTTAGAAGAGACAGATTTTTGCCATCATGTTGATCTTGCCCTGAGACTATCCCTCGGGTTCTGTTTTCTGCCCAGTGGTCCAGGCTGTGGTGCAAAACCTCCATTTGCGATCAGTGCTGTGGCAGCTGCGTGTGTTAGTTTGCCAGCCTGTGCTAATGTAGCGCAATGTGCTAGTCTCGCTAAATGCAGGCCAGACGCCAAGGCTTTGGTCTATGTAAGCCGATACTCCACCCCACGTCAGCCCAGGCTCACGAACGTCACCCACACGATGGCAGATCTCAGTCACACACATGCCCCCATTGCCCCGCGCTCCTGTCCTCACATACACACAAAAACACATGCTATTGCATTCCATTAAAGAAGCCATTAGCTTTGCACGTGATATTATTTTATCAATCGGAAAAAGAACTAAATCAATGGTTTTTCAAAATAATATGTTTATTATTTAAAAATAGCATTTAGACTCTAAATGGCAAATGTGCATTTGAAAAACAAGTGCATCACTCTACACTGAGATGCACTGATGTTTCCCTCGGGTGAGGGTCATCTGCTCTTATAATCTGCAGCAGAATATACACATGATGAGCCACAAAGTGTGTGTGCCAGAGTTGAAAAAATAAATGATCTTAAATATACAGTATCAGTTAAATAATATAAATTTCTATAGGTGGTACTTGGAGTTACATAAACATCTTAAAATGTACTTACATTTAAATTCTAATTATAATTTGCATCTTGCTTACTTCAATTCGATTCAAATTCAGGAAGTGAACTGGAATTTAAAAAGGTTTTTTTTGTCAGTTCTTAATTAAGTAAGTGATTTTCCAACCTAATAGGTTTTGTATGAGTGAAACATGCTTGTTTTTTTTATTTATTCTTGCAAAAAGCTTGCAATCCAAATTGTCACTGATTTGCATAAAAAAAAATTAAAAAGAAGAATTGAAAATTGTGGATAAAATCATGCAGTGAACCTGGTATAAATGCATCTTCTTCTTCTAAAAAAAAAAAAATAATAATAATAATAATTTTTTGGGTGAAAATTAGCACATAAACCCCAGTCAGCGTGACTTTGCATTTCAACATGTATTTCATCACCTTAGTCATGTAGCCATTTATTTGAAGTTTCATTCATTCACACGACCTGACATGTTTCCTGTGCTGTTTCAGGCCCTTACTACAACCCACGGCCGAGGCAGCGTATCCCACGAGACCTTGCGATGTGCGTCACACCCAGCGGGCAGTTCTACTGCTCGATGTGTAACTCGGGTGCCAGTGAGGAAGCGGAGTTTCGCCTGCACCTGGAGAGCAAGCAGCATAAAAGCAGAGTATCCGAGCAACGCTACCGTAGCGAGATGGAGAATCTGGGATACACTTAAGAAGCAGCCAAAGTGATCACTGATTCCCAGATCCTGGAGAAATAATCTTGCAGTTCTTGAAGTAGCCACTTTTGTTTTAAAATCAAAGATGACGTTAGTAATTTTGCTATTATGAGCTACTGTAAAATTCGCACACACTGAAAAAGTTTTTTTTTGTGCCAGACTGACCATTTATTGGTGTCATGGACGTTTTAGAAAACTTTGATATATATAAGAGATATCTAACAGAAAGTTTCAAATCCTCATAAGCACAGATTTAGGATCAACTGGCAAATAATTATAATTCATAATTAACATGAAAGTACTAAATTCTTATCCTAAATCATCTTATGAGCAAGAACACAAATATTACATTATACAGCTCTGGATTATACTTTCAGTATTTATGTATACGTCTAGCATTTTTTAATAATTTATTTAATTCTAATGTCTTACATCACCTCTAATGTGCTTTGGAGAGGTAATGAGTGTAAGTATTTTTTCTAAGCTGTTTTTGCGTGAAGTTGATGCCTCAAAAAGGGACAAATCTAGCAGCAATCAGTTTCCTAAACAACAGAAGAGGCAATCCTACTCACTCTGAGCCGTAGATTCACTGTGTTTCTTCAGGAGCTACAGAACGCACGCCGCCGTTCTGCTGATCAGATTAGAGATTGCATTCCCAGGAGAATCCACAGCGTGCCTGCTGAATGTACTATGAAAGCGATGACAATAGATTTATGTCTGTCTGGCTTTGCACATGTTTACTAGATGTAGTGGAAGATTTCGGGGGTGTACATCTGATATTGTTAACCAGCATGCTTCAGTGCAAAATTATTTTGGTGATTGTTGTTTATTTTCATCTTGGATTATCCCCAGAGAATCTCTCCCCACATTAAAGGGAGAAATGGAAAACATGGCTATTTTTAATAAGGTCCATGCTGACCAAGCCCCTACCTCAGTCACAACACTCTGAAACGTTGGCCTACCAAAGCTTATCTGAGAAAAGCTTATCTATTTTAATATTTTATCTCCAATATTTACTGAGGGAACAATGACGTTTTAAGGAATAGTTCATCCAAGATGAAAATTTTCTGAAATTTAGCTCAATTGTATATGAATTTCTTGAACACATTTGAAATGAAGCATTACATCACTTGCTCACCAATGGATCCTCTGGAGTGAATGGGTGCCGTCAGAATGAGAGTCCAAACATCTGATAAAAACATCACAAGTAATCCACATGACTCCAGTCCATCAGTTAATGTCTTATGAAGTGAAAAGCTGCATGCTTATAAGAAATAAACCATTAAGGAATTTTAACTTAAAACCATTGCTTCTGGCCAAAATATGAGTCCATAATCCGTAATAACGTTTCCTACAATGAAAAAATCCATCCCATGTTGCCCTGTCACATCAAAATATAATTTAACATCTATAATGTGTTCAGTTTTTGCTTGTAAATGGTGCTTGATCTATACATATTTCTCAGACATATTTTTTTTTTATTAGAGAAAGCAATATTATGGATAGAGACTAATATTTAGCTGTAAATTAAGTTTAAAATATCTTAATAATGGATTTGTTTATTACAAATGCACAGCTTTTCACTTCACAAAATGTTAATAGATGGACGTTAGTCGTATGATTTATTTGTGAATTATTGTGAAGCTTTTATCAGCTGTTTGGACTCTCATTCTGACGGCACCCATTCACTGCAAAGGATCCATTGGTGAGGAAGTGATGCAATGCTACATTTCTCTAAATTTATTCAGAAGAAGAAACAAACTCATCTACATCTTACATGTCCTGAGAGTGAGTAAATTTTCAGCAGATTTGAATTTTTAGGTGAACTGTTTCTTTAAGCAGTTACATTGAGACAAGAAGGAGCTGTTAAAAGTTTTAGATGCTTTATGTTGTTTGTTAATGGCTGCATGATTTTATGCATAAACATCACCCTTCCCCGATTTTATCCCTTAAAATGCTATAAATATTTTATCAAAGACATTTACAATATTCTGAACAGAAGAAGTGACCCAGTTTTACTCTGGCTGTTTGTTTTGTTGCTCTCAATAATTATTTAAATTAGCTATAAAACCACTCTTCAGAGTTGCAGTCCATTGTCACTAAATGTTTGAAATTGTAATTCTTTTCTGATTTAGTATTATTTCTGCATGAAATTATTGCTGCTTGTACATATTAAGAAGATGATTGCGCTGCAAGAAAAGGACCATTGCAGAACTGAATTGCACTTAAGAAATGGAAAAGACATCAAGTCATGCTATATATTATTACACAGGCATCTATGTTCATTCAAATCAAATGTTTACAGTGGGAATCATCACAAGGGACTTACGGGAGCGCTTGACGGACTAATGGACTCAGTGGAGCGGTGAAGTCATCTTAAATGTGCCTCTTGAGTATAAAGCCTACTCAACTGTGATGTTGAACATTTCATGTTGTTCTGCTTTGAATATGTTTCCAGTAGGAGGGTCTGGCGTAACAAGTAATGTTTTGCATAATTATTCAAAATACTGACCATTTATGTCAAGCTCTTTTTATATAAATGTGGTGAGATGTTTCGTATGTATATATTGATAGAAATTTTAAAAGATGACTTTGCATTTTAAACATGTTAAATGTTAATCTAACATGTTCATAGTGCAGATTATTCCATAAAATGCACCAATGATCATCAGTTTAAAGATTTGATGGTAGAAATAATTTGTGGTTTTGCCACTTGCAGTGGACAAATACAGAGAGAAAGGCAAGAGGAATGGTTAGAGAGAGGGAATGGGATCAGAACATGTTGCAGGCCGGACTAGAACCTGCATTATCCCACATGAGCACTACAGCTATATATAAAAAAAAAAAAAACTGTGGTGGTGTTTTCTACTGGTAGCCTTTGTATTTGCTCCCAGAGGTTCACCAGAGGCAAGCCATATCCTGTTTTGTGTTTTGTGCAGTCAGGAAGTTGTGACCCTATCTGGAAACAGACCTTCCCAGAGGACACCAGCAGGGACACTAGGATCTCCCCCAAGGGAGAATTCCCTTCGAGTCAGTCACGATTTTTCCCATCAATAAATACCTCTGTTTTAATTTACACTGAGAGACATATTTCACAAATGTTTTCTAAAGGATTAGCAGAAGCATTTTATTTTGAGGTACATCGATATAAAATCCAGCTGTAGTGCCTTTTGAAGACATGTTCTTATATAATGGTTGCCTTTTCAGGTCTGAGTGCAATACAGACGATGTGATATTTATCTGACTTCTTCCTTTTTTCCCCATTAAATAGTGGTTCAGTGTCTTGAATGTACAGTACAGATGAAAGAACATTTTAACTTTATTGTAGAGTCCTGAAGTCAAATTTTGAATGCAATATAATGTATTAATAAATTTAATTAAACATGTCTTTCAGTACTTTGTCAGCAGAACTGGGTGTGTTTGTAATATATCCTGTAAATAAAATGACATGTGCCCCAGTATGGTGACCCACACTCGGAATTAGTGCTCTGCATTTATCCCATCCAAAGTGCACACACACACACAGCAGTGAACACATACCCAGAGCAGTGGGCAGGAATTTTTATTTTTTATTTTTTTTGCTGCAGCGCCCGGGGAGCAGTTGGGGGTTCGGTGCCTTGCTCAAGGGCACCTCAGTCGTGGTATTGAAGGAGAGAGCGCTGCACATACACTCCCCCCACCTACAATCCCTGCAGGTACGAGACTCGAACCCACAACCTTTTGGGTTACGAGTTGGTCTCTAACCATTAGGCCACGACTCCCTCAAACTCAATCTTTCCACTGCAAGCAGAAGCTGCATCTGAAGTGGCATTAGATGTACTTACACAGACTGAAGTGCCAAAAATGCATTTCAAATGCATGAATAATTTTATAAGATTCATGTTTTAAATAATTTTTGAACATACAAATAAGAAATGTTGGGAAAACGCAATGATACTTTAAATATGAAACCAAACCACCAGTAGGTGGCGGCAAAAGACTATTTCAATGAATGAGTCATTTAGTCATTCATTCAACTGATTCATTCAAACAGCAAGTGACTCTTTATGAATGGGTTACAATATGTATATAAATTCCTTTATATGTTTTGTAAACGTACTTTTGAAGAATCAGTTAAAGAATGATTGCATTGCTAGGATATTTAGCATTTATTCAACTGACAGCAATGATGTCACTGTAATATTTGCATAATTACAATCGGTCTCTATTATACATATATTTACATGCTGTATTGTAATTTGCATTTTTTTTCTCTCTCTTGTATCATTTTAACCACACAGATTTTAACAAACAGTGTTATGATGTGTGGCATTTCATTTATGCCGAAATGCACAACCCAAAATCCAATCTTTTATACTATAGGCTATTTTATTTTACTACTAGGCCTACTATATTACATCTAGTCGGGACTCAAATAAGCTCTTATGAGTCATCCTTCACTCCAGTGATTTGTTTTAGGAGAACACAACATGGTTTCTCCCCTCGAATAATGAGATTCTTAATGCTCTGCTGTTTGCTCACCCCACCCATAAGTCTTTGGGACTGCAGTCACGCTGAAGTGAGTGGGATGCATTGTACAGAGCTAAGTCAACTGACAAACTTGTGTCCTTGTTTGTGTTTTTATGGTGTGCATGGCTGAGGCCCTGCGGGATAAGTGACAGCTGAAACAGGGAACAGTAAGGCTGGGAATTCCAGTGGCATCAGCTGAGATGAACAGATGTGAAGGGCTCTGATTCTAATAGAAGTGTTTTTCTTCCTGATCACTGTTGTGTCATCGTGTACAATTAAAGCTGGTGTGCGTCATTTTTTATTGCTAAAATAATTTATATTCAAACTAAATATAAAGAGACAACTATGTGTCTTGGTGACCATTTAATTTTATCGACCTTTTGAATGGTAGTGTATTTGTTGCTTTTCAACAAATATCAGCTAGGACGCTCATCCTGTCTGTTATGAGATACATGATTTCCTAACCAATAGGAAACTGTGTATTCTCTCTCATGATCTGTTAACAGTCCACATGGAGAGGAAATAGGTCTGTTGGAGCTAAAAACTCAAACAATTGTGGAGAGGCTTATTGATTTCAGGAAGAAGAACGCCCATGTCCTTCCTCTGTTTCACCATCAGCACACAACCAACAGAAATATCACAACAAGTATGCAACAGGTATTGCTTTGAAGCGTGTCCTATAATAACAAAGCATATTTAATTTCTACTTTATCTAAAAATACAAAGTAGATAAAATCAATCTTAAATGTACATTCCTAAACATTAACCATGTGCCTAAAAGATTAAGACTGTATTAATGTTGAAAAGATGATGATGATGATGATGATAATGATAATACATAAGCCAGGGGTTGTTCATCTTTTAGATGCCACAGACCTGCAAATAAGCTCATCCTCGTGTGAAGCCAGCAAAATATTTGTAAATATACAGACCCGATTTATACTATTACAAAGTAATATTATAATAATGTGTAAACTATTATTTTGAATTTTTTAAATTTACTATAGTACTGTAGTGTTAAATGTATTATTTATTTGTTTTAATCTTATTTGTATGATTTATTTTTTTATTTTATATTTTATACTGTTTTCTTTAAATATTTTCACTGACCCTCTATTTTAGTTTCATTTAAGTTTTTTTTTTATATATTTTTATTGTTCATTTATTTTAATCAGATTAAAATAATTAATCACATTTCCACTGATCCCGTGGCACTCCATTGTTCTGTATTAATTTTATTTAATTTTTATTTATTATTATTTAGGCTATTTGAATACACTGAATACATTTATTATTTGTTTGTTTTTCTCTACTACTGATCCTCTAACACTGTGGCCCTCTTCCTAAATCTCAAACACACCAAAACAAACACACCACGAGGCCAAAAGAGTAATTTACTGTGGACCCATCTCTTATGACACCAGTCTTAATAAGAAAACATGCGCTCATACAGCAGCTTACAGGAAGTGCAGTCACTGAGAAATGACAGGAATGTATCACTCTGCAAGAGGACAGATATTTCCGCTCAACACAGAGCCAAAACCATTTGGCACTTCATGAAGAGCGTGACTTGTTTTTGTCCTGCTAACTCAACCCCAAAGACACCCATATATTTCTCTTGGGTGTTAAGCCTCTCAAAGCAATTCACTAGTTTGTGGTTTTAGTCAAATAAGAAGATATCCAAATAATTGTTTTTTGAAGCGCCTCTTCTGATTAAATATATTATAGATTTATGAATTTTTAGATATAATTGTGAAACGGCATTTCTTAAAAGTAGCAAAATAACATAATCAGACATTGTAAAACAATAACTATGGTCTTATTTTCACTCACACACACACACACACACACACACACACACACACACACACACACACACACACACACACCGACTTTTCAAGGCAATAGCGCCATCTTGTGGTACTTTATCAGTAACGCTGCCTCAATATTTAATTGAACTGCATTTTGTCTCTTTCAGGAGCCACGGTGTTTTGCTGTGACTTCGTGAGTATGCGAGGGATGAGAGGATTTTCCCAGTATAATTATTAAAAGTATAAAGGATAAAACATTGTTGGAAAAGATGGTGTCTAAATATTTATAACTGGAAACAATTAAGCAATATCAGCTGTGATTTTGTCATTAGGCACTATTATATTCACTATCACAGCACTGTTTCGGGCTAAATAAGTGAGTTCGCATGTTTCTTGCCAGCCAAATAAAATAGTTTCCATTTTCAAAGAAGGCAAAGCATCAAGCCTGAATATGAATGTGACCAAGCAACGCGTAGATGAAAAACCGGACTGGAGTACATAATACGAGTGGAGCGGAGCGACAGATTCCTCCTTCCTCGCTCAAAGCGTTCCATTACTACTTCTCTTCAGATCCAGTCCAGGTTTTCCTTTTAATAAACAATCAAAAGCTCAGTGGTGATTATTTCAGGCTTTTTTATAATTTTTTTTATTAATTGTGAATTGTATTAGATCAAAAATATCCTTTGAGATGGAATATATATGGCAAAAAAAATCCGAATCATTCAAAACCTTCATTAAAATCACTATACTTTTACTGTAGCAGCGCCACACAAAATATTACAACATATAGCTAAAATCACAAAAGGTTTAACAAGGATGAAATACAAACAAATAAAAAAAAAAATTCATTTTAAACAGACATAAAAAAAAAAATTAAATTTAACTTTACATAATTTCTATCGATGCATATAATACTTTAGCTGTATGATATTTGTCTCTTTGTTATGTCAACATGTTTATGAAAATGATTTGGTTACACAGAGAGTCTATTCAATGAATTAAAATCTGTGACTATTTACTATCGATGCACTACTACATCAAAACATATCTTTATTTATTATTGTGGCACCAAAATGCTCATCACAATACTATTAGTCATACTCCAGAAAATCTCATTTAAATAGTCAAGATCTGTTTCAAATGCACAGTATATATATATATATATATATATATCACAGCACTCTTTGGACATGGTTTGAGGCAACAATTCAGTCATGGTGTACAGGACATTACAGATAACACTGGACAGACCCAGATAAACCTATGAAGACTCTTATAATCCATTCTAACCTTTACACAGAAATGGAAATTTATGAATGGTAATACAAATACTGAGACTTTTATCTTGTTCCCAAATTTGTTAATGTAACAAACAGCTTATGTTTCTCTCACAAGCACTTCATTTTCTCAGAAACATGCAGTTAAAAGCACTGTTGGAAAGTCAGAATATTCTGCACAGTTAAAATTTACATGATATAAAAAGACCTGCCTGAATATCTGTCAGTGTTGATTTCAAATAACTAGCACTTGAATTAATGATCAGTGTTTGCATTTAAATGTCAGGTTGATATTTATATCTAAACTCTTAAAGAACATAAAAAAAACCTAAATACAGTTTTTTGACACAATGAGTGTTTTCTCTGATCTGTATGTACACACGCACACAAACACAAATTTTGTCATCCATCCCTCAAAATAACAGAGAGATAATCTTTTAGAATTGACTACATGAGAGCACTATTGGAGGAGCAGCAAAATAACATACCTGCAGATCCCTTAGGTAGAAATGACATAAATATGTATATTGCATATACATATAAGAGCGATACTAACATCCATCCAAACGCATATTTCCCAAACCCCGTAAGTGCACACAAAATCTTCCAGGCTACGTATCTCTCATGCCATGTAAACTGATTATGGCTCTTTTAAAACACGGAGTGAGGAACCATATATTATATACAACCAGTAGAAATCTCACAGCAGCTAATTAACCGGTTAACATGACAGACCAGAACTTGACCGGGGGTCCGTCTGAAGGCAGGGCTGACCTTTTGTAATGTAAACCCGAGCTCGGATGAGAGACACTGGTGTAGTGAAGAGAGACTGTGGGTCAGAGGTGAGGCGGGACGGTCTGCAGGGCGTCCTCGGCAGTGCGGTGTACATTAACATTCTAGGAAGAGAACAGAAAATGAACAGATAACTATTATATTGCTGTTTGTTAAAAGAAAACAACACCCTGTGATCTTGAAAAATAACCTAATTTCTGCTTTTTTTTTTTTTTAACTGGTACTAGCAAACTTGTTTTAAACAGAGCGCGCACACACACACACGTGTAAAACAATAAATCAGCATGGAGGTCAAAGGTCATGTGACCAAAGGTGAGGTGATATGATCAGCTCTGTATCTCCATCCTGATACTGACCTTTGACTTCAGGTCAAAGTCCATTGACATAAATCCCATTATTGCCCTTTCTGGCTGTAATATCATCTTGTTTTTCTGTCATGTTTATGTTACATCTTTTATGGTTTGCAAATTTTGCAGTGTGGTGCAGTTATGTTTTACAAGCTGTTCTGTCTTTGTTCTTCAGTGACGGACTGCATTGTGGGTGAATGTAAAGAGAGACAGGATTTCACTATACAAATACATTTTATTAGCATCACAAATAGGCATTACAGTAGAGATTTTTCCTTCTCCTCAGTTACCAGAAGAAGAGAGTTATACATCATAACATTCCTTAGTGTTTAAAAAAAAAAAAAAAAACCTGCAAGGTTTACTATAAATTGGTGCGCAAAATTCTAAAATTACCTAAAATTTCTTTCCAAGGCTCTGCTTCATCAAAATTTGACCATTGTTATATACATGCTACACGTTCTATGAAGTGATGAATCATTGCTTTTAAAGAATAATGTCAAATTAACCAGCCAAAACCCTATCAAATTTACATATGCATTACTGTGTGCAACATAAATAAATATCACATGCTACTGGAGTGACTGGTGTTTTCATAGCAGCAGTTACATTCATGTGCAGCAGGAACTGAAAAACATCACGGCGCATTTATGATAAAGTGCAATTTAGTATTGGCACGTCGTCATTAAAAAAAAAAAAGTTAATTCCGTACATAATCAGAGTTCTTCACTTCGGAGTTGTAATTCAAAATGCATTTACTGGGCTGTAAAAAATGTCCCCTGATTTTAGGAAATACAGTAGATGCATTTAGGAATAAAAGAATGTCTACATTCCTAAGAAAGGGGAATGGGAATGGGATAATGGTGTGTGAGGAACTGTCAGTGATGATCTGGCACTGTTAACAAAGCCTCTTCCGGCAGCCGTGACACATCTACGTTCTGTTTGAAGCAAACACAGGGAATGATGTCACACATTAATAGATAAGGTAAGTAGGGGATGGCGATGTAACAGAAGTGTGAAAAACCTGCATCGGTTCACACGCGTATCAAGATGTCACTGTTACAGTGTAATTATACATTTAAGTACTGAGTAATATTCATTAATTACATGTACAGTACTTATAAATATGGTTAGGGTTAGGATTAGGGTTACTTGCATGTACTTATGCATAATTTATTGTAATTATAATAGTAAGAACATGTAACATGTAACAAGGACACCTTAAAAAAAGTGTTCCCCAATGCGTTTTTGCTTATTGCTTATGACTCACATCTTAGACAGGACCAGTGCTGGGTAGATTATTTATAAATTGTAATTAGAAACATAAACATCAATAACATTACACATTTTGTAGAATATAATCAAACTACTTTTAGATTACTTTTGACCTAACTTGTTTATGACGTTAACTTGAATAGGATAATCTTGTACTATATTGATATAAGAATACAAAAAGAAAGAAAATCTATTATATTTTTCCATTTTAAACATTACAATACATCAGGCTTTCCCAAAATGTGGTTTGTGAAGAAACTGCAGAGGGTTTGTAAGGTAATAATGCTAATAATTATTAAATCTTTATTTTAAAATTTTAAATGAAACATTTTATAAAATAAAAAAATAAAAAAAATAAAAACAAGATTATTTAGGGGAAATCAAAAAATATTAATTATTATTGTGTGAATAATATGTAATCATGTATTCAAACATATTTGGAAACATAATCTATAATCAATTTCTGAAATCTGATTTTTGTAATCCATATTATATATAATCAGTTTTAAATATATACATGTTTATATACAATGACAAAAATAAACATCAAATTACTAGATAATTATGTAATTATATATACACACATCATAATTACTAAAAATTACTATTAACAGACTAATATATATATATATATATATATATATATATATATATGTGTGTGTGTGTGTGTGTGTGTGTGTGTGTGTGTGTGTGTGTGTGTGTATTCAAATTGTTAATAAAACCTAAATAGTATCTCAGTAATAATAAAGTAACTCAGCACTGGACAGGGGGAAGAAAAATGAAAAAGCATCAGTACAGCGAAAAGATGTGAGCCCCCCAAAAAACGTGAATTGTAAACTGAGGTGCTACAGGACATCCTAATAATGCTAGTAGGTAAAATCATCAATGGGCCCAACACTACATCTTTCATGTGACAGCTGAGGCTCAGGAGACTCTAAGCTTAATCACTTTATCATACAGAAGAGCTCTCAATCATAACTACAGACTGACTGCACACTTTAACTTAAGCAAAAACAGGCAGAGAGGCTTTTTAACCACGAACTGACAGACATGCTCAGTGGCTGTGTGTCTGTGAGTCTTACCGATGGTCTGTCTCTGTGTGTATTCACAGCATCCACGTTCAAACAGACTGACTCCACCTTACAACCTGAAGACCCACAATGATTCACAATCAAGACCGGAATAGCGTTATTTAAAGAATATAATGTCCAGATTAGTTAAGGAAGGGTGTCTTACCATAGGCCACTGGTGTTAACTTCAATACTGTGTGTAGAGGGCATTTCAGGTAAGGCAGTTCCTCTGCAGGAAATTAAAAAACACACCAAACAAGTAGACTTTAGATTAGATTTTAATTGCATTAATCATCAGTGGAACTCAACTGTGATTTAAAAAGATGCAAGCTCTTTATGGGTGGTTATTACCTGCAGTCTTGTCCAGAAAGTAGGCCAGCAGGCATCTCATGACGGCTTGATGACAGATGACCAGAACGTTCTCCTGCCGCTCTAACTCCATGATCACCGGTTCCAGCCGCTGGACCAAGTCTTCATAAGACTGTGAGGAGGATACTCGATTACAACACTGTTCCGTTTGCTATATAACGATCCCATAACAAAAGGAGCTGGATAAAATCAGTGATACTACACTGACTATTTGTACTTTTAAAAGTTTATTCGTAACACGACGGAACTCTTGAAGTGGAATGCAGAAAAGCTAGGAGGTGATTAAAATAGTGAAAATATACAATTAATACCCATAATATATAATTATAAAATAAAAATAGAAGAAAATAAATGGAAAACAAACAAACAAACAAAAAAACTAAAAAAAAAAACATTGCATAACCAACTGCAAAAAAAATAAAGCTGAAGTACTAAATTTTTTAAAATTAAGATAAATAGAAAAATTAAACTAATAAAATGACAAAAGCACATAATGAAGTTACTAAATCTTGAACTATTATATATATATATATATACAAGATTCTTAAAATCCAAATATCAATCTTTCTATTAATCTATAAATTTTTATTAACTATTTTTTCAAAGGACATGAGATGATTTTCACTAAATATTGAACATTATATAAAAAAGCTATTTATATTTTTAGTGGTTTGAGACCTACTATTAAACATCACGCACAGTTTAAATTTTCCCAATAGTTCAAATCATATGTTCCTTTCTATTAGCACTTCATTTTGTAGTCCTGTCCCACGTGTATCCTATGTACTTACAGTAATCACAATGACAGGTTAATAACTAATTACTAACCCTTATCTTACGCCTAAACTTAAACTTAACCCATGTAGTTACCTTATCTTACCCAGTACTTTCTTATTTAAGTACACTGAATGTACAGGTACTGTAAAATAACTAAAATTGACAAGCAGCTGAAATGCTCCTAACTGAATTGATACCGAATCAAAACTAATATAAGAATGATGCACAGTCCTAACACATGCACCCTTACGTACAGTACTGAAAAAAATGCATGCAAACTTACAAACATCAAAAGGACCTTGCACTCAGTCTTTATCTAATATAGTGAGAACATTGTGGTCCTTTAATGCTCTCTGAGTAAACAGGTTTGAGATATTGATCTAAATGAGAGAACTGCTTGCGCTGAAGAACAGACACACTCACAACCTGACAGATGAGAGGAGCAAATGGAAGTGTGTATGTGCATTCTGAGGGTAATGGTGTGTGATGTGCTCGGTCAGAGTAATAACAGCTCGCAAAAACAAGTGAAATAACGTCAATTAGGCCTTTTTTGGAACAATGTCAATGTAGAGTTGTTTACTCCATTTGGGAGTATTTAGCTGGCGAGTAATCCTGAGGATAATGGCTATCAGAGAGCCTAGCAATCAGCAACATTTATTTGACGCTTGTTTAATGTGCTCAAGTGTAAGTAAAAGCTGTTTGTTGCCAAAGGGACAGAGCTATACAAACACTAAATGATAAAATATGCTGAAAGAACATCTCGCTATCATGTGTGAGGTTATAAACCCTTATGATATCAATTAAAATGAAATTCAACGGACTGAAAGAAAACTGATCTGATGTAAACAGACCTCTCCTTTGGGATAGCGATAACGATATTTGTCCTGGTCTCGTAATGCAAACTCCAGTGGATATCTCTGCTGGATCTCCTCATACATGAGCTCCTCACAAACACCCTAAACACACACAGATTGAATAGTCAAGTAACACATTATCTCTAAAATGAAGACAAAGCTTGCTTAATTTTCAGGAATAAGAGACTTACGGCATCAATCTCATTGAGAGCTTTCCACTGTTCGTATGGCACACCCACAGCTTCTGCCGTCTGTATGGTCCTCTTCATCTGACTCGTCCACACCTTCAAATCGTGGATATTCTGCGACTGGATAAACTGGCCCAAAGACTTAGCAAACTGAGAGGGACAGGGAAAAAAAAAAAAAAAAAAAAAAAAAAAAAAAAAAAAAAAATATATAGATATATATATAGTATATATATATATATATATATATATATATATATATATATATATATATATATATATATATATATATATACATATACAGTGAAAAATATATAATATATTTTTCTCTTATTCTCACCAATGCTGTATATACGTATTTAAAAAAGATTTATTAAAAACATTAATATTGTGAAATATTATTACACATTAAAAGATCTGTTTTCTGTTGGAATATTAATTATTCCTGTGATGGCAAAGCTACATTTTCAGCATTATTACTACAGTCTTCAGTGTAGAGGTCTTCATGGGTCCACTTGGATCTGAAAACCCGAGGTCCAAAACTTCTACGAGTGCCTCGGACACGGGTCGGGTTCGGTATTAGCAGCATCGGGTCTCGGGTAATTAAAATAATGTGCTTTTCCCAAATGGACCCGATAAGGCCCCAATTCTTTTAAACTATCCTGGATGCAAACTTGCACGTTCATGCTAAGTGCAATTTTAAGAAACGCGCATAGAAAAGGAACAAACGTTTGCAACCTTGATATTAAAAAAAAAAAAAAAAAATCCCTTTGGATAAAAGTTTCTGCTAAATGCATAATTGTAAATGACCATCAAGCCATTTTTGTGCTTGTTAGTTTCACTAAAACTGATCAGTCAATGCAAACAGGCCTATATAGCTTACCTCCTGACCCTTGGCCGAGAGCCCTGAATCTCCACCGATACGACCTTTGATGTTCAGATCACTCTCTCCATGCCGGCACAAGTAGATGGAGCGGGGCGTGATGTGGATATTCATGAGGTAGTACACTATTCGGCTCTGTATGTGGTCCTGGACCCGGTTCACCAGGTACCGCCGCCCCACATCAATGATCTTAATAAACGAAAGGTCCCTGAACACACCAGAAAAACTGTGTGAAATACATAGATTCATAGTTTGGATTCAGCAGCACTAACATGGCATTTACCCGTCCAGTTCCTCATCCAGTGGCTGATAAGAGTTTTCATAACATTTTATCCTCTTCATGAAGTCTGCGACGGCCTCTTCTGTGTTACAGTGTGTGTAGTCTGGACTGCCCAACTTCACTTGCTGAACACCAAGACCACAAATTTAGACAAAAAAAACAACGTAAGATAAAGGTACTGAAGATGTTCTGCAGTTCTGAGACTTACTACAATGTTCTCAGCAATAACATCCGGGTCTTCACACACAGATTCCACAAAGAAAACCTGAGGGGTGTGAAAAGAGTGTTTTAAAAGAGCGAACAAATGAGAAACACAGCTTAGATGAATGATCCCATATGCAGCACCTTGAAACCATTCTGCTCGGCAAATCTGAGGATCGTCTCCCTCCTTTCTCTTGTTGTGTTTGTGGCATCAAAAACCTAAAGATTGTAAAGTGGGTACATGCATACAAAAAGGAACTGTTACATTGCAACTGAATATGAGATTCTATATTCTATGCATGTGTTGTTTTTCTTACCGCCACCTGGCCGCCTTCGTCCATGAGGAACTGCCGAACATCATTGAGAGCTGCCAACGCACACTGCCTACAAGAGACAAGGAATCACATGAGCTTCTAAGCATTCTTAACATTTTTTTTTTTAAACTAGCAGTTTCATTTCACATTTTGAATGGTTGCCGCTGATAAAAATCAATGTCTTACTTCCTGATTTTAAGCCCCTCTTCATTGTCTGGCCGAAAGAACTCAAAGGATTTGTAGATCTTCACACATTCACGTCTGTACTGCCCAACGTTAAACTCTACGAAGTTAAAACAAGAAGACAAGCCAATTTCAGCATGAGCAACAAACTCATGGCCAGCATTTCAAGTCACAAATATGCATTTTACCTTTTGTTGGAACATCAATCCAGTTGAGGTAGCGTGTCAGTTTCTTGGAGATGTAAGTCTTTCCTCTGGCTGGTAGGCCAACAGTTACTATAAGTGTGGGGCAGTTGGTCATACATACTGAAAGACAAAAAAAACAACAGCTCATAAAAAAACTAAGCAGAGATGTTTAACAATAATATTCTTCCTATATACTGCAGGTGAACTGTCAATCATCACACCATATGGTGTTAAGAACGGAAATGTTTTGATCTATGTGCAGTTAAACTAAGGTGACCTTTTTATTGCATTAATAAAATCTGTGAGTTGTCATTGTAGAGCATAAGTCATTTCGGTATCTCATCAAACTGCATATTATCATATCAACTTCCACATAGTCCTGCAATTTAAAACGGGTGAAAATGATATGTTGTTTCTGATCTGTACATAAAAATACTCCAATGTTTAAATAAGTACAGCTTTTTAAAGGTGAAACATTTGACAAATCAAGAACAGAGCAATTTTACAAAAGCAATATTTAGCTGTTGAAATATTTTAGAGACAGCATAACTGATAATGTAGAGATGAAAACATGTATTTTTTATTTTAGAAATTTCCATGGATAACTTTCACTGGCTTAGAAAACATAATTTTAAAATTCCCTTATATTTCCAGGTTTTCCATAATCATGGGAACGCTTAATATATATGAAACAATGGCACTGTAAATATTATACTATTATTACTGAACGCTATAAAGGCTACAAATATAAAAACAACTCGTAATCATTCATTTTAATTTATGAAATTTAGTCTATTTGACACGTTTGATAAAAAAAAAAAATGCATCAAGCAAAACGCTTCTAGAATTATTTATGCGTAGCTCAAACCATAGTTAAATTGTATCACCAAATAAGCATTGCACCAGAAAGCCTCTTTAACCCGCAGCTGACTCCGGTTCTCATCCTTTCATCCATACTCACCCTTCCTTTGACTAATGTGTCTGTCTGGAAGGCCGTTAGTGGAGGATGGCACCCATATCTTCTTTAAAGGATTCTGTGTGAGCTCTCGGGTTAAACTGTTACCGCTTTGCTCCGTGCTGTCCTCTGTTACATTCATTATAAACGTCTACTCTACACACAGGCGTCCATAACCATCAGTGCGCACTAAAGACAGCGCTGAAGAATGACTGAGACAGAACAACACTACCGTAACAGCAGCGGACAGTGCGCACCTACTACACTTTACCGTAATGCCTGGTATAGTTTTACATTAACAGACAAACATATGGTGATTAGGACATACATAATAATCCAAAAATAAGAGATTAAGCGGCTTGGTCTATACAACATTCTAAATTTTAAATAAATTTTTTTTTTTTTTTTAAATGTGTCATTTTTTGTTGCGTGGTGTCTGTTACTTTAGATGAACTAATTATAGTCGTTTAAGTTTGCTGCATCTCCAAAGCATTTTAATCGTCCTGAGCAGAGGTTGTATAAATACTTGGCTTACTTTATACAAACTATTAAAGATTTTACATGTGTACCAAAACCTG
This sequence comes from Cyprinus carpio, assembly GCF_018340385.1. NCBI lineage: Eukaryota > Metazoa > Chordata > Actinopteri > Cypriniformes > Cyprinidae > Cyprinus > Cyprinus carpio. Next base: position 10,806,133 of record NC_056607.1, on the reverse strand, counting down.
AAGGTGGATATTAGTATAATTACAGTATAATAAAAGGCATTTCGCTTTCTAAAAAAGTATGAACTATCAAGTAGACAACAGAAGACATGTAGAAGCCTGTGTACAACAGGTTTTTCCAGCAAGATTTTGAGCTAGAAATTGATGCATCACTAGCAGGTTTTGGGGGTAAAAGTAACTCTATTGTTCTAAGACAGCGCTTGACCAAGCGTCTCGTGTAGTACTGGACATTTATATTATTCTGGGGCAGCTGTGGCCTAATGGTTAGAGAGTTGGACTTGTAACCCGAAGGTCACAGGTTCGAGTCTCAATGCTGGCAGGAGTTGTAGGTGGGAGGGACTGAATGAACAGCGCTCTCTTCCACCCTCAATACGCATGGCTGAAGTGCCCTTGAGCAAGGCACTGAATCCCCAGTTGCTCCCTGGGCACTGGATATATAGCTGCCCACTGCTCCGGGTGTGTGTTCACATCTCACTGCTGTGTGTGTGCACTTGGATGGGTTAAATGCAGAGCACCAATTCCGAGTATGGGTTACCATACTTGGCAAATGTCACGACTTTCACTTTATTCTTTTTGTATTATTTGAACGCTTTAGTATTAGTTTTGAATCGATTATACAATTTAAAAACGTGCTTGAGACTTAGATTCTAAGTTAAATTAAGTGTACAATTAAACTGTTCAAACAAATCAATACTGGCCACACCAATCCTGGACATTTTCAATGGCATTTGCAGGTTGCTGGCAAGCTGTAACCTGGATAGAATGATTTTACCAGAGGTGGTACTGTGAATCACTGCACAAACCTGTTTTTACAATTACATTTGGATTTAAAGAGAATGCTTGTAATAAAAACAGTAACAAAATACAAAAGAATGCAAATAAGGTCAAAGTTCACCTTTAAAACTAGCAGTGTAACAGATCATAGACCCGGCATACACTTAAACATTACAACAGTACACTTAAATAAAACAATGTTATTGCAGCCAGTTATAATAAAACACATTTTAAGGCTTAAAAAAATGGCAGAATCTTTTCTTTCTTACATTTTGGAAGTGAAAGTAAAGTCAAGACATGATGCACATATCCCACATCAACCACTAGATGGCAAGAAAGAGACATTTTCAAGGCTACAGACCCTATGGATTGTGGGTAGGGGATTTGACTTGAGCTTGATAATAACAGTGATTTGTGAGGAACAGCGTATGTTTATATCAGTGTGCAGTCTGCACTGATATATGGTTAAAAGACAATCTAAGCTTATGAGGCTGCACAATGTTAGATTGCTTTTAACAGCAAACACATCTTAAATTAAGGGCAATTACACATCTGCAAAATGTATTCTACTTAAAACACATAGATGCAAAAACATCTAAACATTTCTGATTAATCTCCTTATTAAATGAACAACAACAAAAAAAATCTTGCAACTGAGATTGAGCTGTTCTACATGAGGAACTAGTAAACCACAAACCTCAATCATCATACATTCTAGATTTGATCAAATCTACTATGAAACTACAATTACAGTTAGTAATTGTAAACTCATTACTCAGCATTCAGATTTCCAGAGAAAACTAGGTCTGGTGTGGCTAAAGAAAAAGTGGGTGTGGAATATGTTGATATCATTCTACAAACAAATCATGATCATATCTGGCAAATACTGCTTATCTAGTCTCATATTGGTATGCAACATTTGATAAATTGCCATTGTTCAAAATCTCCGATATAAAATTATACTGGTTTTAGTATTAGTATAAAACTGACAGTCATTCTCATCACAATGGACACTTATGGGGTACAAAACTACAACCATTTAACTACCAGCCCAGATTGTTAGCTATTACTACACACCAACCTCCTTATTTTCCAGTCATTTAAACAAAAATGAAAAAGAAAAAACGCAACAGCAGCTGTGACCGTTTTAATCTCATTTGCTGATAACCTCAATTATAACATCCCTTCAATTCTTGTCTTCTCTCTAGGTCATAGTATTCTATTTTTACAACATGACAAGCTGCAGTTTACCTCCATATCAGTAATCCAACAAACATGGCCATGATTTGACCTCAACTCCTCCATACTCCTGTACAGCATGAATGACATGCACAACACAAACAATACTGAGATATGACATAAAACGTTTCACAACCCAATTAAAATCGACCACATAAAATCCCAATGCATTTCAGTGCACGCAGTACATCACCCCAAACACTGTGCATATCCTCATTCATTGAGTGCATTACACAGAACTCAGCGTTAGTTTATTTTTAGAACACATGCATGGTTTACAGCAATGTATAAGCATAGGTTATGCGAGTATATTATTAACAGGCCATATATATATAATGTTACTACTCAAATAAACGGCTCGTGGACTCTTGAGTCCAACGCACACGCGCCTACGTGACAGAGTCTTGTTTACTTCTTCCTCCTCGCGCACACAATACCAGCTGCTTCCGCAATAGAACAGCCATAAGCTCATGCTCCTTACCCCTCTTATCCAGATTCTGCGTGTTTCTGGACCGGTCGGCGCCCCTCATTGTCCTCGTTTTGTGTGTTAGTGCTTTATTTTGAGGCTCGAGCCTTGAGGTATTAAGGAGAAGTATGTGAAAACACGAGCGCACACACCCACTGATTGACAGGTGGCGCGACCAATCGCTGCGAGGCAGTGGCGTGGGGACACGCCCACCTATCATTAGAAGGAATCAGGTAAAAGTTTGTGTTGATACTGTTGCGCGGTGTTATGCAACGCTTTATATGTTACACAGGAATGTGTCACAGTGTAATCAATGATTGCGCTCGAGTCTTTGTTGGCAGGTTTAAAGAAAATGAATGGGATTTTTGAACACGCCCAAAAATCTTACAGGACAGTATTTTATGTTTACAGTATATATATATATATATATATATATATATATATATATATATATATATATATAGATATATACACACACACACACACACACACACACACACACACACACACACACACACACACACACGGAAAAATCATCTAGTAGCCTATACATAGTATATATAATATACTATGAATAAACTATATAAAATAATTATGCATTTTTGTTGAAACTAAAAAATATTATCTGGAATTACAATAGTATGTTTTGGAGCAAAACGATATATAATGTATAAAAAATTTTTTGGGAAAAAGAAAATACTTTAATTTATTTTTTCATTAATTATATATATATATATATATATATATATATATATATATATATATATATACATATATTTTGGTATATATACTAACAGGACTTTTGGTGAAACTAAAAAAAAATATATATATATATATATATATATATATATATATATATACATATACACACACACACACACACACACACGCACACAAAGATATGTCAATGTATGTCTTACATAAGTCCTATTACTAGGACTTATAGGAAAGTACAAGCTTTATAGGAAAGTTTTGCCTTCTTAAAAAAACTGTATATCCTTAGGCCTATATCAAAGTGTCATCTGTTATAGCTATAGGTATTTGAAGATTTTAAATAAAATATAAAATAAAATAAATTGAAATGAATTTCACCTTTTAAATGTGGAGAATCTTTTAATAGATAATTTAATAAGGCCTACACTGCAGACTAACGTAGGAGAAGTGTTTTAATTACACACTGTCTCTCAGGACGTCTCGGCTACATTAGGAACATCTTGACCTGCTGGATGCTGCAGTGCTTCCGCATTCAAAAACATATTTAGCCTGTTCAGTGGAACATGTCGCTCACGTAGCCACACGTACCGTAGTAAAGCATCAGTAAAGACAGTCAGAGCTGTGGACACAAGCCAAGTCAGGACACAGGTCACATGGGTCTCATAATAACTATATGGCAAATGTCAATGAATAAAAAAAACTTGGAGTCAGTGTCTGTCAGTGTTTTTGTTGCTTGTTAAGTCACTAGACTGAGGCTTTCTAGTAAGCTGTAAAAAAGGCAAAAGTGTGACGCTAGTCAAGGTTACGCTCAGAATGGAACAAAGCAGGGCATGAAATCGTGATGAGGGCATGAAATTAAGAAGGGTCACAAGGAACAGGATGTAAATGTGATCTGGTGCACGCAAACACACACACACGTCAACATAAGCTTGTGATCTCTCCATCAGATATGGAGGTAAATCAGTAGCTAAACTCGAGAGGTTGGACATCTGAATGTGAGAACTTGCCATATTAACATTCGTATTTTTGTAAGTTGAAATTTACACTCACAGCTCTGATGTGAAAAGCTGAATCTTTCAATTTGCACACACAGACAATGATCAAACACCCCGTGTTTTTGAATTGGAAGTTGTAGATTAATAGTCACAAATGTGTAAAATGACATACACAAATGTTTACGACATATTTACTTTTGCACTTTACTTCAGTTTCGCTGCACAACGTCAAGTCGGCACTTACAACCTCTCAGATCTGGCAGTACGAGTTCAAATCCTAGCGCTCTGACTTTTGCTACTCTTTTTGCAGTATTCCTGTTGCAAAACTCACTTGTGCACTTGTATATGCAGACGTGAGAGCGCAGAGCCAGGGGCGGGGCTTTGGTGCGAATGAAGACATTTAATTGGTCGATGCCTGACCAATGAACAACGCCAGCCACCGCGACATGCCAAGAAAGAAATTTGTGTTTTATTTTATGCATATGTATCAGTTATTTGTAAAACACTGCAAACTATTTTAACTGAATATCCTTAGCTTTTACAGGATTTTAAGACACTGCATTCATTTTGTCATTCAGGTATTATCTGGTAGACAAATAATGCAACATCTTTCATATGTATATCCCACTGCATATCGCTGTACCAGAATTGCAACATAACTCTGTTGTTTTTATTATTTTTTATGATTTGTAAAAATAATTTAAACTTCTTCATTGGATTAAATTCCTAATTTGCTTGTCAGTAATGAACCTTTTTAAATGCAACATAAAAAAACTTTAAAAATCGAGTGTTTGATAATGTCTAAATGTACATTAAAAAGCAAAACCTAAAAAATAAGCAATTATGACCAGCAATACTGTTTTGAGCAACTAGAGTAGAGCTAAATACATCTATTTATTAAACATCAATAAGGCCATCTAGTGGTTAAACAATGGCATTACATATGAATATTATCTTTCTGGACACCAAATGCCTCTAATTTGCCTCTTTGCACTAAAATTTAAAAAACATTTTCTCTATTTTAACCCTAAATACTACACTTATTGTAATATAAATAATAAGCATATTAGAAATTGTTATATTTTAAATGGTCATTTCATGGATCATAATTATTGCGCATATTATTTAGTATCATAATCTCTTCAAATTAACTAAACAGGACTGAGCTAAGTAAGAGCTATGTAAGAGCTATGTAGTACAGTTATTTTATTGGTTAAAAGTTCCACTTAAGGTGTTTGATCACATTTGACTGCTAAGGAGTATGCGAATGCGAATATAATACTGTTTCATCTCCAGAATAAAATGCTATTGTAAAGCGTAGTCAGCCATGCACAATCAATGTACATTGTGTTAATAATTAAAAATCGCTGCAAATATAGTGAAACCGCTGTCTGTCCTGATTAATCCCATTCAAATAGATTGACAGCGCGAGATGTTTAGTACTATTGATAGCTCCACATGACCGCGTGTGGCGGTGAGATCAAAGCATGTCACAACTGTTTCTCAGCTGCTCTGGTGCAGCGATATTACTCTGCAATATGCAGTGGGATATACATATGAATACAAATCATAAAAAAAAATAAAAACAACAGAGTTATGTTGCAATTCTGGTACAGCGATATGCAGTGGGATATACATATGAAAGATGTTACATTATTTGTCTACCAGATAATACCTGAATGACAAAATGAATGCAGTGTCTTAAAATCCTGTAAAAGCTAAGGATATTCAGTTAAAATAGTTTGCAGTGTTTTACAAATAACTGATACATATGCATAAAATAAAACACAAATTTCTTTCTTGGCATGTCGCGGTGGCTGGCGTTGTTCATTGGCCAGGCATCGACCAATTAAATGTCTTCATTCGCACCAAAGCCCCGCCCCTGGCTCTGCGCTCTCACGTCTGCATATACAAGTGCGCAAGTGAGTTTTGCAACAGGAATACTGCAAAAAGAGTAGCAAAAGTCAGAGCGCTAGGATTTGAACTCGTACTGCCAGATCTGAGAGGTTGTAAGTGCCGACTTGACGTTGTGCAGCGAAACTGAAGTAAAGTGCAAAAGTAAATATGTCGTAAACATTTGTGTATGTCATTTTACACATTTGTGACTATTAATCTACAACTTCCAATTCAAAACACGGGTGTTTGATCATTGTCTGTGTGTGCAAATTGAAAGATTCAGCTTTTCACATCAGAGCTGTGAGTGTAAATTTCAACTTACAAATACGAATGTTAATATGACAAGTTCTCACATTCAGATGTCCAACCTCTCGAGTTTAGCTACTGATTTACCTCCATAGTTAAGTGGTCATCTAAATATGTTCACTAGAAAGTGGCACGCTATCAGCAAGACTAATGTGTATGATAAGTGCTATTTATAAACCATATGCAGTGCCTGACCACAAAGAAAGCAGAGTATTTAGCCCAGGCTTCTTTGAAGTGATGCAATTTCTGTCAAAGGTCCGCAATAAAACATTTTTAAAAAGTTAAAACGGGAAAAAATTCCTTCTCAGAATCTACTCAGCTTTGTAGTAAGCAAAACATGTAAGTGCCTGTGGGAAATCCTAGTATTTCATCATAATAATGAGCTGAATTGGTAATTATCTCTGGTTAATGCACATTCTGGCAGCTAAAAAATAAACAGCTGAATGTCAGAGATGGTGGAAGGAGAGATCAAGTATGTGGATGTCAACTTCTCTAGAACTGACTGCTCCACTAAGGAATGAAGCCTGTAGAAAATAACCTGTAGAGGTCAGCTTTTTAGTTACTTATGCTGATGTTCAGGTTCAGGGAGTGACTCACTGCACCAAAAAGCTTCATATCTCGCAGTACAAGGAATATTGTGAAATACTTCCAGTACAGACACTCAATTCCTCTGAATATGTATTTAACATTTTTATTTGCAATCAAAAGGGCTAATAACAAAAGCCCAAACACTGACAAATTAAAGTATTAGTTCACCCAAAAAATTACAATTTGCTCACAATTTAGTCACTCTCAAACATTCCAAGATGCAGATCAGTTTAAAAACTTCTTAATCATGGATTTGTTTCTTACAAACATGCAGCTTTTCACTTGACAGGATGTTAATTGATGGACTGGAGTCATGTGGGTTATTGTGATGTTTTTATCAGATGTTTGGACTCTCATTCTGATGGCACCCATTCGCTGCAGAGGATCCATTGGTGAGCAAGTGATGAAATGCTACATTTCTCCAAATCTGTCCCGATGAAGAAACAAACTCATCTACATCTTGGATGGCCCGAGGGTGAGTAGATTTTCCGCAAATTGTCATTTTTTGGGTGAACTAATACTGGAGTGAACTGCATGATAGGACTGATGAGACACACAGAAACACATCGTATACAAATACACATACATAACATAACACATACATAGTGCGAATAGTGCGTATCAAGTAATAGATCAGTACACAAAAAAAAGATATCAATGAACACTCACATACTGCTGAAGGATTTCAAAGCAGCTTTTTAAAGTCTTCTTCACTGCTGGTGGTAGAAACAAGGACTTCCTCTGTATACATGTGCATACCGTCTAATTTTTCTTGTTTATCAACAAAATTGTCTCCTGTTCTTGCCTTTTCCCTTGATCCATCCATCCTCTGTTCTTCTATGGAGAGCCCATCTATTTCCCTGTGCTTCCATTCTTGCTCTTGACTCCTTTAATCTGATCTTGCACTTTCCTTCGTGTCATTGATCTGTCTGTTCTTCATCTCCAGTCCTTCATTGGCTACTGCATCCGCTTCCTCCACTCTTCTCCCCTGTCGCTGCTTTCTTGCGTCTCTTGTTCAGCAAGGGGTTACTGGAGGCATCCAAGTCCTTAATCTTCACCTGCTCGTAATCTACACGCATGGTGGCCAATGCACTGGTTAACTCTTCCTACAAACCAAGAGACAAAAAAATGCACATAGTATAAAGTATAAAGTTATTTATATATGCATCTTATTTTACTTTCCCATGTTTCATTTCACTCATTACATTCACACCTGCCACCAATCACACAGACTATATAACACCCATTCACATGCTCTTCTGGGCCGAGTATTGTTAGTGTTTATCTCTGCTTAGCAATAGCTACTGTATGGAGCCAGTCCTGCTATTATAGTCCTGTCAAGTTTCGCCCGTTTAGTCTAGTCGTGTTTTCATCTTGCCTGTCTTTGGATTATTCTCTTGCTCAGCTCTATTTGGACTCTGTTTGACCCTCACCTGAACTGTTGCCTGTGTTTTGGATTACCCCTTTGGATGACCCTGTTTGGACATTGAGAGATCGAACATGCCTGTTTACTGGACTACTCTTTTGTCTTGCCCATGAATGGCCTGTTTGCCAGGGTCTGACCCTTGCCTGTTTTATAACCACGTTGTGAAATAAAGCTCTGCAGATGGATCTGAACGCCTCTGTCACTTTCTCCATAACACTACTATTAAATAACACTGTTTTATTATTTTATTCATATATATTGCATAAATAAATAAAAAAAACACATTAGTTTGCATTAGTATACCAAGTGTTATTCTATTTACACTACATATACAAACAGAACTCGGTCTCTGTTTAAAGAGAAAATCTAAAAATAAAATTCCATTAAAAATATATATTAACAAAACCTGTAATATTATATCAATGATACAACTATTAAATAACACTGTTTTATTTTATTCATATATATTCAATATATCTGTTAAATTACATACATATATGATGATATATACATTGCCACTAAGGTTACTTGAAATGAAATGAAAATGAACTGAGTTGAGTTGTTTTTATTCTGCTGTGTGGCTCCCCCTTGAGGATTCAGGTGGTTTTAAAGAAAATATTGTTACCATTCTTCAGTGTCAGATATTACATAAAAAAAATAAAAAAAACCCCATACCAATGGAAAAAGCCCCCTAAATGGTATTTTTCCATTATTGTAGACAGGTAGTGTAATTATCTGATTGGGCAGAGCAGTCTGTGCTCACCTTGACCTCGTCCCACATCTCGCTGTCTTCTGTCAGCACTCGTGTGGTGTGGAGAGGCGTTTGGGGAACCACCATGGATTGCTAAAAGAAACATCTCAGTGTTGGATCCTTGTATATACAGAAAAACATACATCTAAAGAAACACATTCAATCAGCTGAAATACTCACATTGATCCAGGGATGGTTCATGAATTTTTCAATGGTCATTCTTTCATTGGGGTCGGTTTTCAATAGCTGGTTAATCAACTGTTTTGCTGGAGGAGAAGAATATTATATATCCGTAAGAGGAATGTTACTGTTTTAGGTCCTCATAATCGAGACCAGTGTTTTGAGCATTACAGACATGGTTGTGAGGTACAAAAATTTTTGAGAAATACTGATCTAGATAGTGAATCGTGGCACCAGTGTGAACAGAAGTAAAACCCAAAGTGGATTTACAAACACAGACAGAATATTTGAAAATTCAGAATATTTACTGATATTTGCAACATACTCCAAACACAGTCTATACCACTCTGTATGTTTCATAAAAATCAATGTTTCATAAAACATTCTAGAAAATCCAATTTAGGATTGTTCCCTCTTGCTGTAACAAATACAAAAAGATATAATTAGACATAATCTAATTATATATGTAATTAAATACAATTTATATATAAATTATATATAAACCTGCAACAATACTAATCATTGTTATATTACTCAATATTCAATATATATTTCTAATTGCAGGAATATATGGTTTCTAATGCTAAATGAATTATATACAATAAAATAACTGAAAAAGGGCAATAGAAAGACCAAAGAGAGCTCACTTTGCATTGAAATATTGCAAACTGGAATTATAAATAACCATGCATACATAAAACAGGTCCAAATGATTATGCGTAGTCATGGAGACATAACGAGCAAAAGCAAAGCAACACTGCCCTCTGGTGGTAAACAGGCAACATGATGTTTGACTGGGTGCAGAATGAACATAAAATGCATCTCACCCTCCTCAGATACTTCAGCCCACTCCGGTTTAGGAAACTCGTACTGGCCCATGCGAATGCGCCGCTTCATTCCCGGTGAAATAGCCTGTCCTGTGTTGGAGTAGAACGGTGGGAATCCACACAACTCAAGAAACATAAAGAGGAACAAAGCAGTTTCAACTAGTTTAAAATGATGTACTTCACAGCTTTTACAAATAAGCTGTTATACTTAAGGTAACACCAGGCAGAGTCGTTATACTCACAGGATGTACATGATCACACCCAAAGACCACATATCACATGATTTGTCGTATTTTTCAGGACCTAAAACCTCTGGTGCTAGAGACATAAGTAAAAAAAACAACACAAGTTTGCATTAACATACCGAGTGTTATCCTATATTTACACTACATATACAAACAGAACTCAGTCTCTGTTAAGAGGTTCCTCTCATGATAAGTGTGACATTCATCTTACTGACCTACATAATACGGCGTGTAGCAAGGCGTCTGTAATGGGTTATGCAGTGAAGTCTCTTTAGCAAAGCCAAAGTCTGTTAGTTTGAGAACTCCAGTGTCTTCTTTACTATTGTAAAGCAGGTTCTCCGGCTGAGGAAGGCATAGAGATGCTCAAAATATTGTCAACAGTGACACAAAAATAGAATCTTAATTCAATATCCCAGTTTCCTGAATTTCTGACTTGAATATAATGTTACTCTCCTTCTGATGGTAGTACTAGTAACAATCATTTGTTACCTTGATGTCTCTGTGTGCAATGTTCATGTTGTGCAGATATTGGATGGCTGTGCCGATGTCTCTCATGATCTCAGAGGCCTCTGCAGGTACAGAACAGAGGGAATACAGTGTGACTGCTGTCTCTGATGTCATTTCATGATTATAAGTATACCAGCGAACTTCCATTTTTTTTTACTATTCAGTTCCTCCCTCAAAAAATGTGTTTTTGTTTCTATTTCTTTTGTTTGTGTTTCTGTCCAAAACCACAATATGTACCGAACAGTGAGAAACTTAAACCGTTACACCCCTACTTATAAAAATCAAAATCATAACCATAATCCTATCGTAACTAACAAACTTACTAACTAACCAATGGAAATTATATGGGGAAATAACCTCATCATAACTATAACCATATTTATAGTTAATTAATAAACTTCCTAACTAACAGAAAGTATACAGAGAATTATCCTCCTCGTCACATTTATTGCTAACTAATAAATTATTTGATATTACATGGGAAATTAACTATTGATATTGCATGGAAAATTAAATAACTAACTTAACATGGGAAATATATTGGAAATGATCCTGTGTTATGTTGTTAACTAACAAATTAAACAACTAAAGGGAAACTGCATAGGACATTAACTTCCTCTCCATACTTATGGTTAACTAACCAACCACTTAACAAATATTGGAAATTATCTTTCTCATCATATTTACTGTTAAGTAACAAAGTAATCAACTAAATGGAAATGACATGGCAAATTAACTTCCTCTGAATATTCAACCAACTATTAATACTCATTTTCACCATGTAAAAGGGGGCAGTAGGAGAGCTTAGGCTGGCCTAAATGTGGTTATATGCGTGTGTTTGTGGCAATATACTTATACTTTTGCATGGTAGATTTCCTGTGTGTGTGTGTGTGTGTGTGCTAGAAAACACAAAGACAGATAACCCACCTCGCTCTGTGAAGGCCTGGTCTCCTCTGACCTGAATTCTGCTGAAGAGCTCTCCCCCCTCCATACTGACAAAACAAATACACACACACACACACACAAACACACACACACACACACACACACATTTTCTTATTACACAGCTCAATGCACAAATACACAATCACAATAAGCTGAGTTCCTTTCCCAGCTTAGTATGTGAAAACAACAACAACATGGCTTTATGGTTATAGAAATGATGTGAATCATATTATTGCCAAAATGCCCAAAAGCACAAGGGAAACAGGAAATGAGATCTAATTAAGAGATGGAACATTTGTCTCTGTGAATCTCAGACTATGAAAGTGTGCTGCTCTCACAGTGAGAGTGAATGAGACGCTCTCAGACTGCTCAAGCACCCAGATAAAGCACATCACAGCCACTTAATACAGCGTTTGATTAAACTGCATGGAATCAAAATTCAAGTTTTGTGGCTTTTAGGCCATGTTTATTAACTTTGAGGTTGTCTGTGTGAAAGCTGGTAGTCTTTTTTGGAAAATGAATGACTCATGTTGGACTACACCTATTTCTGTCTAATAAGATGTTCTCTATAATGAGAATGTTCCATTCCCTGAGTCTACTGGCTGTTTAGCAAAGGGCATACGCAATTTAATATGACCCTATAAGAAAAACATCAGCCATTTTCAAAACAGCACATTTTTATGTGTCTAAAGTCTTATGGTTGCTGTTACTCAAAACAATGCAGTCCATACAAATGAGAATAAAATAAAAAAAATCCTTGAGATACTACTAGTGGAAAAGAGAACTGAAACCTTCATTCAGAACAAGACTGTGAGATAAGATCACATGGTATCACTGGGTGCAAAAATACAGGAAAAAAACCCTGTTTTTCCTCTTGTGTCTTTATAAAAAAGAAATGTCACTAGTCAAGGATGTTGACTAAAGAGCTGTACTATTTCTGGCAGCGGGGCATGATGGGAAATTATGGTTTACCACTGACAGGACTGACCATTCCATAATTATGAGAAGACACTTTTTCCCACGATACATGTTTTCATAGAGGCTGAGGATCCGAACTATATGTGGCCCCCCGGATACTCGCCAGTGCAGTTCCACTTCTCTCAGGGCTTTGGGACACTCGTACAGAATCTAAAGAAATCAGAAAAAAGATGCAGACTGTCAGTTTTTTTATTTTCTAAAAATCTATACACTACTGTTCAAAAGTTTGGATCAGTAAGATTTTTTTTTATGAAATCAATACTTTATCAAGCAAGCATTAAACAAACCAAAAAAAATACATAAATAAACAAAAAAAATATTTTTCAAATAAATGCTGTTATTTTAAATTTTCTATTTATCAAAGAATACTTTTAATAAAAATTAAATAGAAAAATAAATGTAAAAATTAAATGCAATAAATATAATGTTATATGTATTAAATATATATTTTTCATCTAAATACTAAATTGCATACAGAACATTTAAAAAAATAAATTGTCGACATCATCTGTGGCCTTTTCACCTGTGGCAATTGACAGCATGTCACAGATGCTGTCTAAGAAGCTTAAATTGTTTTGAACCTGGAACATTCCTTTAATAAAATTCAACTGCCTTCCAGCCGCTTGCTGCCCATTAAAAGAAGAACAGTTATGCAATAGCTTGTTTCATCTAAAAGGAAAGAATATTTCTATTCATATTATGCAATTTACCACACAGAGTAAGTACAGAAAGTCCTTAACTGGTCTTTCTGTGTGTCAGTCCTTTCTATCCTACTAAGTGGGACATCAAACACATGGCGTGCACTGGAACAGTGTGAGACCTTAACATTGCACATGTATCCCATCAGAGTGTATTTTTGGGGCCTAAAAGCAGCCACTGCAGTGACACCCAGTGTAACTTCTTGGTGGCTTTTTAGTGTTTTGTGTCCTTTTCAGGCAACAAAATGTCTATGATCAACTGATAACGACTGCAGTAGTTTCATAAATAGTTTACTGCTGCAGTCACAAAAACAAGACTAGCCTCTAAAAAAACATTACATCACTTGCTCACTAAAGGATCCTCTGCAGTGAATGGGTGCCATCAGAATGAGATCTTATAAAAACATCACAATAATCCTCAAGTAGACTCCAGTCCATCAATAAACATCTTGTGAAGTGAAAAGATGTGTGTTTGTAATAAACAAATTCATCATTAAGGCATTTTAGCTTTAAACTGTTGCTATGGCCAAAATATGAGTCCATTATCCTCATTAAATCCAATGAAGAAGTCCATTCCCTGTTGTTCTCCCACATCAAAGTCCCATGTCAATTTTTTTTTTGGACTATTTCACAACTTTTTCACTGGAGAAAGCAATATTATTGATAAAAGACATTTTCAATTGGAAACAAAAAATGGCTTTATGATTGGTTTTCTTAAACATTTCTTATAAACATGCAGCTTTTCACTTGACAAGATGTTAACTGACGGACTGGATTACTTATGGATTATTGTGATGTTTTTTCAGATGTTTGGACTCTCATTCTGACGGCACCCATTCACTGCAGAGGATCCATTTGTGAGCAAGTGATGTAATGCTACATTTCTCCAAATCTGTTCTGATGAAGAAACAAACTTATCTACATCTAGGATGGCCCGAGGGTGAGTAATTTTCATTTTTGGGAGAACTATTCCTTTAAAGTATTGGGGGGAACCCAAAAATGAAAATGATGTCATCATTTACTGACTCTATGTGTTTCTTCTATGGAACATGAAAGAAGATATTCTGAAGAATACTCAAAAGTGTTTGTCGATTAAATGAAAGTTAGTCATTGACTTTCACTGTATGGACAAAAAATAATTAATTTAAAATATGAATTAATTACAATTTTTGTGTTTATTACTCTCACTGATGTAATTATAAAACTATTTTTGACTTGAATAGAAGCAGTTAAGGCAGATGTCACCACAAAAAGCAATTACTAGCAAAGAAACGTGCTACAGTATATCCATCTACACACTAAAACAAAGTTTAGCAGTTGTTTACATGTTAGTAATGAGCTTCTGGTTTTAATTTCTATCAATTAAAGCCCAAAAGCTGTTTGAACCACTTGCAGAGGCGTGAACTGCATTCAATTTGATTTGACCCCCACCCACGTTGTCTCTGCAGCTGATAACCAAAAGTTCACAATGTGTGTATATATGTGTTGGGGGTGGGGGTGTGGGGGTAATAAAGAGACGTGTTGCGTATGCTTTCTGACTAACAGCAGCCGAAAGACAGTTTGAGTCATTTAACAGAGATGCCCGTGGGCTGGAGTTTCAAGGACAGTGTTGTAAATGACTGACTGGAGTAACCTTTATAGTTCAGTCCTGATTCAGAGATACAGGAACCACCCACAAAAAAAAACTGCTGTAGAATCACAGGGAAACAGACGTTAGGAAACTCCTTTTACAAAAATAACAGAACAGAAGCTGCGGTTGAAAGAATACCACCAGAGTATCAGATTACACACACACACAATAAATCACATGTGCATTGGTTTTGCTGCATAAGCTTTATGGGTAATCTTGTAAAAGGAGCGACAGCATCTACTATTATGAATGTGAGTGCTGTCTGGTGCTAACAAACACATTCACTTACAAAGAACACGTATTAGCAGTTTTCTTTATATATATATATATATATATATATATATATATATATATATATATATATATATATATAAGACATTTTTAAAAGTATTGTCACCTTTGATAAATTGATAAATAAGAAAAGTATTAATTTCTTTCATATGAGAAGAAAACCCTAGCATTGTGGCAGAAGATTTTGCACAGACAAGCACCACTCTTGTTTTCTTTAAGAAATGTCAAAATATACAGTACTTTACATTATGAGAGAAAGCAGATGTGACCATGTGCTTACAAATGAGTCACATCTACTTTTGAGCCAGCTTTTTCAGTTCCACAACAAGCTACAATGGTCTCAATCAAGACCAGTAATAATATGTACACAATTGCAAAACTGTATGTACCATTAAAGTAATCAGTTTGCTAAATTCACAGAAACATAAACAGACAATAAATGCAACAGGCAGTTCATCTGCACGTCTGCAGGGATTGATTGCAGAATGCATGAGGGCTATATTGACCGTTTAAGCTTTATGACTGCATTTAATTTCCTGAGTCTACAGCCACAGAATTTAACAGTCTCAGTTAACTGTGAGACGAGTCTATAGACTTCCAACTGGATTCTATTTAGTAAATAACAGGTTATATTCTTTTATGTGAGTCATTAATTTGAATGAGATGGATGTGTGTTGTTTACAGATACCATCTAATGACACGTTTATATTTATTAGCTTATTTATACTTCAAAATGACTTTTGTTTGTGTAGCCTAATGTGGTCAGATCGATGCATTCAATATTTTTAGTAAAATAAAATCAATTCATTTAGATGTTAAGGGCCTTTTGTTGTTACGGTTAGTGTGTATAATTTATAATAGTAGTGAGTATAACCAGAAGGTTTCTGTGACCACAGTTTCCTTAAGAAACCCTACAAGCCGAGTGGGGAATTACATTTTCTAGAAACCACTATATTTCAGTTTCAGCCCAGAAACGTTGTGGGGGTTTTGTCGTTTGAAGCGGTCTGTTTTGTCATTTGAAGCAGCTCAACTTGATTTACTGGAGGTCAGCGAAATAATAACCATCTCACGTTTGGTTCTTGGTCAAACAGAGACACGCATGAGAGTTTATATTACTTTCTGTGTTTGTCCAAATTACGTTTTATGATAACACGTGAAACATGACACTCTGATCTGTCTAAAATAAGACTCTTGTAAAAGACACCACGGCGTTACTCAGCAGTCTGCTTTATAAAACTATTCTTATCTCATGTAATCTTATACTCTTCTTTATTGGGCCTTTTGTAAAAGAATAACTGAATACTAATGGGACAGAGTTCGAGTTGAATTCATAGCCCAGATCTTGCAAACTGCTACAGCATAAAACTGAGCCTCCTAAAGAAATTAACTTCTACAGACAACTTGGCAGCTCCTGCAGATTCGTCATACAGCTTTGTCACACTCTGTTTTTCCATTCGGGGGAAATGAATTTCATCCCCCTTGCTTAGGAAACATCAAGCGGCTGGCTTCTAGATGAACCTTGCGGCACACTCAGAAATATGCCAGGATTGAAAAAGGCTCAGACCTGAACAATGGCTGGATCCTGAATGTAGAATCAGTGCTGAAAGATGAACTCAAACACTGAACAGTGAGAGTGGCAGTGCCAGGGCTGTAATATGAACCAGTCGAGCATACGGTAGCTGACAGCACAATGGGAACAGTGAAAGGCCATTGAACAGGGCTTACACATCTTTTCTTTGACATTTTACCACAATGCTGCTTTATTAAATTATAATAAATACTGTTAAACATGAAACAAGGTTCTGATTTTGCCTTATTCACAGTATATTCAATTGTTCAATTCAATATTCAATTGTCCTAAAAATGATTTGATTATTATTATAATTATTTAATCAATTATTCCTTACTTAACTGTATATATTATGTAGAGAATTTTGTCCTACAAAACACACCAACACGCTACAAACTAAACTCAATCAAGGGATCAAGAACCACCACTGCACTGGACTTTACATGCAGGGTAGACGTTGTAAGATCCCAATGGCAGGGTAATAAATATATCTCATGGGTTCGATCAGGCAGTAAGATATCTTTTCCTTATTGGCAGCCGTTCAATATGGGAAATCAAGAGTGAATTAAATGAAATTTAAGGGATGGCTTCTATCCAGCTAAACAGGGAGGATTAAACAGCACCTATACACTCACATTCATTACACTTAGCCATCAACATGCTACCTAATTAAAAGGCAGCCAAGATGGACAGCTCTGCCCTATTCCTGTTTACCCTGTGATTAAAAAGAATAAAAGAGGATATTGAGCAATAAATTACTCCTAAATGACTCAGGTCAATTGGATTCTCACTGTGGTCCAGCACACTGAGATTCATTTAGGGTAGCACAATAAGCATCAAAAGAGCCTCATTTACATTTTCCCATGCCATTTTCATAATAATAGGCAATGCCTCTATCACTCTGAAGAGATATTTGGGATGGTACTGTGTGTCAGTCGAGTGTAAGTGAGTCTGTTGTCACATTGGCTCTGTGTGATATTCAAATCCTGACCCTATTACAAGAGACACTGATTGTGTATCTCAGGCCAGCTGCTGTTTAAATCTAGTTAGATATCTTCCACTAAGTTGTAAAACAGAGAGAACAGGTGCAATCCAGACTTGCCAAATCAGATGGCCTGACAAAACTACAAGTGGACAGGGAAGTTTATAAATTCTTATTGCTTCACAACACAAAAACATAAGCAGACGAATCATTACCTGACATTTTTGTAGTTTACCTGTCTAACTTCTTCCTACACTTACACGTCCATATTTTAATAATTGGGACCTGTAAGTCCAATTAGACTATAGGCACATTTCCCCAGAAATATTTAAATAAGCAATAATTTATTAAATTGTAATATATAGGCTAATATATTAATATTAAACCTGAATATATTATTTAGAGTTTTTAGTGTTTTACTACTACAATGATAATTTTCTCTTTATGTGCATTTAGAGTTCCTCTGTTTCAGCTGGATTATACTGGACAGTAAACCCCTGTTCACAATGGCGCTTGGGTGACATGTTTCCATTGCACTGCCTGAATGCTGTGTGTCACACCTCATCTCCTTAAAGAGCCAAGACAGATTGGGTAACCCTTCAACTAGTGGCCCTTCAGTTTCCAGGAACCTCAACACTGTTTGTCACTCTGGCAGTCACCCTTTACATGAGGTGTGGTGCCATGACACGCATGCAAACACATAGAGACACTGAAGACAAGCAAATTAACTGTTTTCTGTGACATCAGATGTGAATACATAATGAATAACTCTTGATTATTAAGCAAAACTCCAGTAGCTCAAGCAACACCTGCAGCAAGTTCATCAGAAAATTTCACTTGATTTGACAAAGCTGTCATACTGACACAGACTTTATATTTATTATATTTAAAGTATATTTGTCATCTAACAAATATTTTATTTGCAGCGTTTTCAAAAACCAGTGAAACTTCTTGATTTTCCCTGAATTTTTCAGTCATTCGTGATTAATGCAAAAACACTTTCTAGCCAATAAAATTTAAAGCTGATAAAAATCTAATTTTTAATGTCCTTTCAGGACTATCACTTAAATTGATTTCACAATTCACAATTTTAAAATTCCCAGATATTTCTGCATTTTACTCCCATGCTCCCAGACTCCCAATTTTGTAGATTTTGAAAAATCTGATGAATGGTGAAAAATATGGTGAAAAGTTCCATCATTTTAATAGGCTATTTTAGGTTAATGTCCATGTTTTTTGTTAACTACACATTGTGCTTAATGTTTTGAGGTGTAAGGACTGATTCTGAAACAAAACCACTATATTGCATTAGGTTAACAGCGTTCATTTGCCGAAAAATGCATTACACGAGTTGAGTCAACTGTCCCATTATATCTCCATTACAACATGTGTGTAATTTACCTTCAGCGCGCACTTTTGTCCGGTTTTCTTGTTATAGCACTCCACCACTTTGCCGTTAACACCCAGACCCAACACTTGACTTGAGACTTTGTAGTCCTCGGTCACGGCATGACGCTTGATTTCCAGCTTGGGATAGACGGGCAGGGGGAACCGAGTGGAGTCGGTGTCTGTGGACTGGTTCTCTGGGTGAGACGCGGCGCTCTCGGTCGAATCTGTCTTCTCGCTTAGCGTTTCAGGCTTTGGCTCGGACTCGGACACGTCCGCGTTGTCCGTTTTAGACTTTCCATTCTGGAGCATTTTTCAATGCAGGCGAAATTAAGCTATTAGATACTCAACGTGGCTCAAGAGGGTCCTTTAAAATCCACAGATAAACTATCCGCGCGCTGTCACTGAGTGACGCTGCTCCGAAAATACACTGCTGATGAATTCCTGTGATGACTGACGCTTACAGAATTACTGCACATTTACCAGCAATAGGCCACTTATATTCAGATACATATAAATAAAATGCCTGTTTCAACATCACCAGGAAGATTACCATAAATAAAGTTGAACAAAAAACTAAAATTCCTTAATTTGTAGGCTAAGGTTTCGTCCATAAGTCATAAAAATGAATTCGAAAACAGTGTTACCAAATAATAAAAGTCATATTCACGTTGAGTAGAAAAGGTCCCAGCTGAAAGTGTCAGATGAAAAAGAAAGTGTGATTTGTCCTGTGGAGTTCCCGTCATTGACTGTATTGCCGCTGTGTGTGTGTGTGTGTGTGTGCGCGCGCGTTCACATGGGGTCAGTGTGTCTGTTGCGGAAGCACGAGCTGCTGAACCGCTAGTTTCTTAAAGGAGCCGCGCACGTTTATAAATGAGACACCGAGACTATGTCTGCATTAATCAGAATTTTAAGTCATGTAAACACTAATATATATATATATATATATATATAGATATATAGAGATATTAGATATATAGAGAGAGAGAGAGAGAGAGAGCGAGAGAGAGTAAAATAAATTTCATTTATGTCTGTCTAATTTACTGCAGTGTTCTGATTGTTTTTATAACTAAACACTGAAACTATTAAAGGGATAAGGGGAGAAAAATGAAAATTCTGTCATTAATTACTCACCCTCAGGTTGTTCCATACCCTTAAGATTTGGACATGAGGGTGAGTAATTAATGACAGAATTTTCATTTTTGGGTAAACTATCCCTTTAAAATAATTTTCATAAAAAAAGCTAAAATAACACAAAATATACATAAGATAAATTGAAATGAAAATTAGAAATGTTGCCTTTGCAACTAACTAAAACTAAAACTGAAATAAAAAAATAAACACTAAACTGTATTTAATAAAATACTAATGAAAATGACAAAAAGTACAAAACACAATTACTGAAATGTTAAAATTAAAACAAAAGTTAAAATAAAAGAAAATTCAAAATATTAATAAATACTACATGTAAATACTACCATAGTTATATACTAAAATATGAATAAATATGCCATATATATTGCATGATATCATTGCTTATGGGTGGAGTTCATTTTGTGGTTTGCGTGAGGGACCCAAGGTTTAGTACAACACTGCATCCATGCATATAACTGTTTTATTACCACATTTAAAAACTTAGTAGTCATCTCTAAACACTGACTGACAGTGTTTACAGTGTAACAGTGTTTTTTCATCAATCTGTATTTTTCCAATGTTGCTTCAAGCTTTTATGTGTGTATGAATAAGGGTTTGTGTACAAGTCTAGTAGTCAAGAGCACAGATCAAGGCCACACCCTGTTTGATCCAGTGCCCTTGCGTACGATCTGTGGGCAGCTCAACTGCAATTACATAGTTAGTTGAGTGCCCGGTGGTTGAGAGAGTTCCTGTGGGGAAAAAAAACAGTACATTTCAGGTAAAAAAACAAAACAAATTGTCACATAAATCACAATGACTCCACGGGATGTCACAAAGAAACGCTCTTCAAATTGCTCACCAGCACGGGTAAGAGTTTTGTAGATAGGACACATGTAGATTCCAGACAGAGGGGGCTTGCGGTTGGGAACGGGTACCATCCAGATAACAGCCATCTCTGTGTAGAGCTCTTTGGGACGGGATTCAGTAAGCTGGCCTGTTTCTGAATCCCAGCGTGCCCCTTCAAGATACAGACCATGGATGAAGCAGCCGATGTCGGGCCTCACAGTCAGCTCTGCTACTGCTTCCTTCATCACCTAAACGAGGGTTCAAATAGAGGAAATCAAAGAAAACCGATAAAAGAATGGTTCCTAAAAAATATACACATCATGCTGTTTAGATATGCAACAGAACGTAATATTCCAATGTTTGACCTTCTCAGGTATGCCATACTTCTCTTAATGGTCTATCAAATATCAAGCTTGCTTTGAGAGCTTGCATTACACAGAGTTTAATGCAAGAAAGCCTTGCTGTTGAAAGCAAATTATGCACCTTAAAGTCAAAAGCAATGGTGTCAATGGAGACCGAAGCGCGTCGGGCAAAGTTCTGCATGGTTCCTGTGAGGAAGGCTTGGGGGAAGAAGAACCCACTGATCCAGAAAACAGCAGGAATGCCATCTGAAATCCAGTTCTGCAAAAAGCTTATGCGCTGAACCAGATCTGACACCCAGGAAGCCAACGGCTTAAGAGATGGATATGCTTGGAAAATATTAAAAGAAGAACATTATGCTACCCATCAAATATATCAAATAAGTCTAAGCCCTCAGTAGTCAAAGTGCTAATTCTGAGTTGAGTTACACACACAAGAGTGTTTGCATAGTCAAGTCATAACAAAAACACTCATTCCACAAATTCAGTGCATGTCTTGCATGGTTAACATTCTTGCCTTGGCCTTCCATAGTTCTGGAACAGCGTTGATGAACAGACTGTTAGACATCAGCTCCAGTTCAGATGACATAACCACCAAACCCTTCAAAGCCTTCACCAGATCACTGAGACTCTGGGAAATCACTGATAACAACTTATTATATCTGTAAAAGTGATAGAGTGGTGCATTTTTAGAGTGTTATTATTATTTTTTTTTTAAATATACACTATTAAATATACACTATCTGTAAGATTTTTCAGTGTTTTTGAAAAAACAGTAATAGCAATACTGTTAAATAATATTGCAATTCAAAATAACCATTTTCTATTTTAATATATTTTTATTTATAATTCTATTTATTTATATTTTTAACATAATTTTCTAGAAACTGAAAACTTACCTTATAACCTCCTGAACCAGGACCGTGTTCATAGATTCTTCATACATCACTGGGTATTTATGCATGACCTCCTGCACATTAATGAGACTGGGAATCTTCTCCACAATCCCCCTCCACAATTTCCTCTATGATCTTTATGTGTAGAGGAGAAAAGAGAGTGAGCATTAAACCTAAAATGCATATGCATTGTACTTCACTGGTGTTAAGAACAATCCATAATTGCAGCGTTACAACTACATTACATTACATTACAACATTACAATTTAAAGCAACAATTTATATATATATATATATATATATATATATATATATATATATATATATATATATTTTATATATATATGTATATATATTTTTTTTTTTTTTTTTTATTTGTTTTTTTTTAAATGTAATTTATTCCTTTGATGGCAACAGCATTTTTTAATAATGTAAAAGTATTCAATATTTTTTATATAAACTGAATGCATCCTTGATATATACAAATAATTCATAAAAGAAAAATTCTGAGCAATATATATTCAGTTTATAAACTGGTATATTAAATTCAAATAAATGTATGTAGAATCAATATGACATACCTCATCTCTGGACTTGCCTCCGCTGGCTGCTGCTCTGGGCTGGAGCTTCACTAAAGTTCCCAGCAGAGTAAATGTCTCATTTTGTGCAAAGCTTATGTTGGCATTGTCATGGAGGCCAAAAATCTCTGGTGAGTCGTTAATTGGTAAACCACGAAAGTATGTCAAATAACCCCAAAAAAAACAAAAACAACAAAAAAAAACCAACCATTAAATGTATTGCATACCTCTAAACATAACAGAACACAAGCTAAATTGTAAGCCTGTGGAGGGAAACGTTCATTTTGCACTGATCTGAGATCAGCTTTATTGTTGTTTCATAATATCTGAGGTTAAGAGATATCAGTTCTGGACCTTGACATTGTTCTCAGTGCTGATTTGTCTGTATTCTCCAGAAGGAGAGTAAAGGTGTTCAGGGCCCAGAACAGCAGGGCAGTAGAAATCCTCCAGAATGGTTAGGATGCAGCGGCGATCCCAGTTGTCTGTCACACGACCCCCATAGTTTATTTCCCCTGCAGTATACTTCAGAACCTGAACAGTGAGGGAGAGAGAGAGAGATCAGTAAGATCTGCGAGTGTTGCTTCCTTTATACAAACATAAACACTACCAAATATAGATGTTTAGATGTTCTGGAATTGTTTAAAATGTATGTTTAATCAGCTAAGGATATGCACAAAGGAAGGGAAATACTCTGCAGAGAGACATGAAACTGTGTGTGGCAAGAGAACATCTGGATTTGCCTTATATGGGATGTCCTGATATTCATCCAGGAACATTTTCAGCTGGCTGAGGCAGATATGCAGGTCCCCATCCGTAAACTCATATGGAATGTTAAATCCTAGTGGGCCGAATTTCCTGCGCTCAATAGCATTTCCATGGAAAAGGCACAGAGACAGGAGGAGAGCCTTAAACTCTGCTGTCTGCCAAAAGACATGCGAAATAAATAAAAAGAGAACTATATTTAATAATAAACATAAATGAGAAAGATATCATATTACATATTTACATTTACATACACTGGTGTTTATACTTCAGCATTCATTTGGGGTCAGAATAAGTTTTTAAAAAAAATATTGTTTATTAAGCAAGGATGCATTAAAGGGTTACTTCACCCAAAAATGAAAATTCTGTCATTAATTACTCAGCCTCATGTCGTTCAACCCGTTAGACCTCCATACGCCGTTTATGTTCAGTGGATATTCTCAAAAATGGCTCTAGGGTGATGCGGAGGAGATGAATTGTTGAATAAAGTCATTATTTTATTTTGTTTTGAACACAAAAAGTATTCTCGTAGCTTCGTAAAATTACAGTTGAACCACTGATGTCACATGGATTATTTTAATGATCTCCTTGCTACATTTCTGGACCTTGATCGTGTAAGGACACCTGCTGTCTATGAGAGGGTCAGAGAGCTCTCGGGATGCATTAAAAATATCTTAATTTCCGAACATAAAAAGAACACATATCATACTGGAACAAAACAACATAAAATAAATAAACAAATGACAGAATTTTCATTTTTGAGGGAACTATCCCTCTAAACTGACCAAAAACATTTCTATTTCAAATAAATGCTGTTCTTTTGAATTCCTATTTATCAAAGAGTATTGAAAAAAAAATGGTTTCTACAAAATCATTAAGCAGCAAAAGTGTTTTCAGTGATAGTTTCTGCTGAAAATTCAGATTTGCCATCACAGGAATAATTACCTTTTAAAAGAAAAAAGAACATTTTATTTGTAATAATATTTCACAACTTATTTTTTAATTTTGTTCAAATAAATGCAGTCTTGTTGATTACAAGAGTCTTTTTTTCAAAAACAAAAAATATTGCTTTAATCCAAATTAATATGACTTTTTTTTTCTCAACATAAAAAGACAAAGAAAATGTGCTTATTTTCAACAGGTACCTTAGTACAGGAAGTGATGAAATCATCAGTGAGGCTGCCATAGGTCCTCAGGAGATTGGCTTTAATGCCTCGTGGTGGTTCTATGGTCATCTTGGAGCCATTCTGCAGAATAGAGACTGGAAACTTGTTGCTGGGCAGACTAGTGAGCCAAAGACGGAAGTCCCGATTAACCTACAATCAAACAAGTGTTACAGTACATTTAAACAAACTCTTCCTTTTGAAAAAAAAACTAAACAA
The DNA here is from genome assembly GCF_018340385.1 of Cyprinus carpio. Classification (NCBI taxonomy): domain Eukaryota; kingdom Metazoa; phylum Chordata; class Actinopteri; order Cypriniformes; family Cyprinidae; genus Cyprinus; species Cyprinus carpio. The sequence continues at coordinate 10,780,785 of NC_056607.1, read as the reverse complement.
AACAATGAATGTAACAAAGATTAATAGGTATACTCAACAAACAGTCAATAAAAACTAAAATAGCTAGTCAGGTGTGTCGAACTTTGTCAGGATCGATGTTCTCAATGAGTCTCTCCAGAGATGGCATCCAGCTGGGAGCGAGGTGGCAGTTCTGGAAGAAGACCCATTGTCCTTTCTCCATGGCGCTGTGCATCATGGCCTCAGCACTGGGGCCCTGACATACAACCAATGCTGTTAGCCCAATATAGTCAATATACTCAAATATATGTAGATATAGTGTCTTATAATGTCTCTATTATTACTCACTTGTTCACTCATCCATTACTAATGCTTACACAATGCAGAGCAGTTGAGAACACAATATTAGTGACATTATTAGTGATATTAGTGACAGAATAAAGTGACACTACTACAAAACGGCCAATACCCAATATAGTTCACTATATATAATTTTGGTTATAGACAGTTTTAGTCCATGTTTAACTGGACAAATTTCACTTTATTACATTAAGCTATAACAAACACACACACACACACACACACATATACATACATATATATATATATATATATAAAATGCTATTAAAATGTATGCACTAAAGGGAAGTACTTGCACTAAAGATGATTATTTGTAAACTGGTTGGTGTCAGCCTGTAGGTCAGGTGTTTTACAGTTCTTTAATAGGTGGCAAGGAACATTGCAGGCTTTCAGAAACTTTAAATAGGAACATTATTAGCACTAGGGTGAGGAGTCTTCTTTTATCAGCATTTGTCTACTGAAAAGATCAAATGTATGGAGAGAATCTTAATCTCAGGGTCTCAAACGTGTGAGGGTGGATACTTTGAACTAAAATTCCATGTAGGACATACTTAAAACATTTTTTTTTGTTTCGCACATACTCCATTTGCAGTGCATATGCAGTCCATGTGTGTTACGTATGTGGTGCAGAAGCAGCACGGACTCATTGTGCTTTCACACAGGATGCGTTTGCAGTCTGCTCCTGATCCGCAGCTGTTTACCACAAACACAAAATTAATCCATTGTTTTGATTTCAAATCCGAAGGTTGTTAGCCTATACTGAAAGTGCTTTTTCAGCATTGTGATGATGTGATCCTCTTTTATCACAGTACAGTTACACAATCTTTCATAGACATATCCTACTTTTCTTGAGTTAGGCTATCACAAATATTTTAAATTAAAACTTACCACTGAAAGAAGCAGTCGGCTCTTGAGCCTTTTACTTTTAAATCTTTATCACAAACAGTCCCACGGGTCTTAAAGAACTTAGTTTTTCTAACACCACAAGACACAAGTGCACTTTTCTTTGTTTTAAACCTAGCCAAAAAGCCTGTGAAACACAGTAGACTTTAATTATATCTATTTATTGTGAAATTACTACATTTCCATGTCAATCTATGTTCATTTTTACAGCGAACAAAGCGCTGTCACTTTAATTCAGCGCATGCAGCACAGCAAAAATAGACTCAGTGCGGAAACGATCGCTGCACTGCTGCAGACGCACTGCTCCTGTAATGCACTGCCAGATCGCAATCACATGCAGTGTGAACGCTCTGATCCGTTAACATGGCTGTGGAAAAAAATACGCACCGCAAACAGAGTATGTGTGAAATAGGCGTTAGTCTGACTATACATTTATGATATCAGTTTCTGCATATGTTTATCTCTGGATGTTTTGTGTTCGGACCTGTCCTTGGCCAAGGGAGATGGCAGTCATCTTCTTTGAAAACTTCATGACCTCTGCAAACTTATAGAGGTCAGCAGCGGGGTCGGTACCAGGAGAAAGCACAAAAATGAGGGCGGTGGAAGGAGACGAATCTTTAAACACCACAGACAGGTCTGATGTCTGAGAGACAAGAGAAACATTGTCGAATGAGAGACATGACAAATCAAAACCAAAAACAGTGAGTCACACAGAAAAACATTATTAGTATGACTCAAAAATATGCAAATACCTGCTACAGGGTGAATTCAAATTAACCTTTGTTTATTTAACATTCCAATGCAGAGTTCTTACATAAACAGTGTTCCGTTAATATCAAAATGCTATTAGATTGTTTACGCTATTATATGATGATATGAGCAAGGTGTGTATATAGAGCATATGTGTGAGTACCTGTGGCTCGATGAAGTTCTGACCCAGCTGTGAAGCCACGAAGTCCTGCAGGCCGTGAGTGAGCCGGTCAGCTCTCAGACAGCGCAGAACCAGAAGCTTCTGAAATGAGTCTAAACCACTGTCCCACTCGCCTGGAAGAGGCTCCCTGTTCACATATGCTTATAAACTTAGAATCTAAACCCGACATGCACAATAACAAAAACATTTACAACCTCTAATAGGGCCTACAAGTATGTTTGTGCCTACCTCTGTGGCTGGCTGCTGTCGAATATACTCTTGAATGCAGACTCGTGTTTGGAGAAGCTCTCTGGCAGGTTACTGAAGGTGGGGAGGGTGCTCAGTGCCAGTATGTCCTGCCAGGCTCTCATGGAGAGCCAGTTTGGAGCAGGGTTTGGAGCCTGATGTTGGGGCCGCCCCCCTGATAACAAGTATTGCCACTCAGCCTGTACACATTCAAATCAAGATATTTCTTTACTTTGTTATTATTTCTTCCTCACTACAAACACAAAAAGATTATATGACATTTGTTTTATCACAGCACAATCAAATAAAGCTATAGTGGAAGAAATATTAGCATTATTAAAAGCAGTTGTAGTGATAAAGATCAAAAGAAAATAGAGACAGAATTCACTTAATGAAATTGTTTTAAATGTCCTTGTGTGGTCTCTGATAAACTGATAAACATTTGCCATAAATATTTGCTGGCTGGAAAGAAAGAGGCTGAGCTAGAATAAAAGAAAAAAAAGGTTGAGATAAAGACAAGAGAGATTTAATCCTGTTTTTCATCTTGCTAACCATATCAATCTTGCTGTCATTCATCAGAATTCTGGAACAGAGGAGGAAGGCAAACATCAGCTTGTGTTTCTCAAAAAGACTGCGACAGACGTTACTGTACAAGCTGAAGGTGAAGAACTCATTAATGTTGAAAATACGCTCCTTCACTTTATCTGTGGGGAAATAAGACAAGATAGTTAGTTAATCAGTTTGTTAATTTATAAAATCATTTATAATGTTTATTAACTATTACTGCAAATGTCTATAAGATGTCTAAAATAAGATGTCTTAAACTGTCTTGGTAAACCTGGATAAAATATCTTGTACTGTAGCTATAAATTTCTAGTACTGAAAAAGTCATGTAAATGAATAAAATGAAAAATATCTCCATGGGCATTTTTATAATGAATAGAATTTTTTTCTAGTTATACCAAGCTCTAAAATATTTTAATGGGTAGAAATAATAATAAAAAAGTTTAAAAGTAAAAAAAAAAATGTTTTTAAAAATAAAATAAAAATGTTATCCTTATCCAGTAAATCACATATAACTCGAAAAGATATGAAGCCTTTGAATATTGTTGTGGGCAGTGGAAAATGACCTTGGAGACAAAAAGGTTGATAACCAGTGGTCTAAAAAAAACTTCAGGTTCTTTAATGTCTTCAATGTCAAAGGTCAATAATAGAAGGGCAAGATTTCACCTGCTTTCTTTGAGTTAGCTATGCCACTCATAAAAATCCCCAGGAACCACTCCAGAGAGTACTGGTACATGGGGTCCACATTTGACAGATCTGACACACAGAAGAAGAGGATCTGGGCTCTGACAGCCACTGGGACGTATTCCAGACGTGTGGCGTCAATGTCCCTCTCAGTCGCCTCAGCTGCAGTCACTTTAGCCTAATGGTTTGAAAATGTTCAAAAATCACTGATTTGGTATTAGATTTCTACAGCATAAATAGAAAGCAGATTTAGCTCTGCGCAAGCCTTTCTTTCAGACCTGAATTTCTTCGGCTTTGACTTTGGAGGCCCCAAGCACTCTTATCAATTCCTCGTCATCAACAGGGTTTCCCTCTGAAGAGCTCAGTCGGAACAGGATCTGGTCTTCTATCTCCTTTAACTCCTGTTTCATTTGTGCATTACTCACAATGAGTTGGTTCTTCACCTTTTCCAGATCAGGTCTCTCTTCAGCTACGAGACAGCCTAGCAGCTGATCCTCTAGCCCACTGTATGAATACGCACAGAAACCCAACACATGTGAAATCCAGAATCCACCTCTCAATCTAAAAGCCCATATTATGTTCTTGTCTTAAAAAATTTAAGAGCAGCACCTGGGTGAGAGGGTGAAGTTAATGAGAGTCACTTTAGTAGAGATCTCCGGTGAGTAATGTGGGTTGGGCAGCTTAGTGGTGATGTACATCTTGAAGTCATCATGATAGTGAATGACAGTGTCTCCGAGTTTTAGAACTACGTTGCCTTCATGGGTATATGTCTGAAGAGCATACACTCAAGAAAGTCAGATTTACACTACAGGCAGCTAAGAAATACTATAACAAAAGGATCATTAAAATCATCAAACACTCTTCATATGCATGTGGCTGCTATAGCACATTTTGAGTTTTATTTTATGATTTATTCACACAGAATAGTGATGAATACTTGTCGTAGGAGCACAGGGTCCAATGCAGGGTCTAGCTCCTCCCCAACATTCTCCAGCAAGCAAGGCTTTCCAAAGCGGATGGCATTTTCTAAACTACGCAGGAAGTCTCGGTCACTTAACTTTATCACAGCTAATGTGTTATCACGCTCCTGTGGAAACAGAACAAAAGCAAAGACCATGAGAAAAGGCAGAAACAACAATTGCACTGGACTAAATTATTCAGTACAATATACACAATACTGTTCAAAAGTTTAGGGTCATTAAGATTCTAGTCCCATCTCATCAGCATTAACTGCAATTTTTAATAAATTATATGCAGCCTGGTGAGCATAAGAGACTTTTTTCAAAAACATAAAAAAATTATTGACCCAAAACTGTTGGACACTGGTGCATGATTTAGCAAGTTAGTTTTGTTAAAAATGTTTTTAGTATAATAATTCTGTATAATTATTACCGTGTTCTTAATCCACTTGTTGGCCTGTCCCTGCGGATCGATAAACAGAGGCCAGCGCTGAGAGTATTGAGCAATCACTCCGTTCTCCACAGAAAGACTATCCTTGGGCAGCCCTGCAATCTACACACAAAATCACACATGCAAATAAATAAATACACTTAAAATATTAATAACTAGCATATTTACATAACAAACAGTATTATGTCTATGCACTGAAGTACTTATGTGTCGGTCTCTAACCTGCCAGGAGCGGATTTTGACTTTGTCTCCCAGTGTGCTGATCAGGTTGGGCCGCTCTGTGTGAGGGACTGTCAGTTCTTTAAAACCCCTGAGCCACTCCTCAGCCATCGCTGAACGATATTCTCCCTGCAGAAATCATACATATTTATATCTACTCTCTCTGTGAATCTCCCAATTAAATGTTAAAGGTGAGATTTTTCTGCATTACGGCAATAAGAAAAAAGTGCTTATTTGTCAAGAAAATAATCTTTGAAAATCAGAAAAATTTCTTTTGATTTTAGGGTGAAATATGCCCTGATTTCGAACAGTTTTTGTAAACAACCACCCTCATAATTAACTCAATCAAATATTCAAACATCATTTCACCCAATATGCATTTTCGCTGCTGCACTCCCACACACTTACAGTGAAGGGTCCGAGGTAAGCTATGTATCCTGCAGCGAGCAACACATCTCCTGCCACGTTATTCACCATGTACTCCAGCTGCTGAACGGTCTCTCTCCAGCGCACCTTCTCATCAGCCAGTCCACCAATCAGCTGCCACACACAACAACATCCTGTGTCTGAACCGCCATATGTGCTCAACAGAAACTCAAAGTATAGCAAACTTCTACAAAACACATTTGCTAGTCATATATATCATGCTGATGCAAATCACGCCAGCATGGTAAAATGGTAAGTTTGACAGGCCAGTGTCACAGTGAAATAAATGCAAAATTAAATAGTTTTTCTCCACTCACCTTATCTGCACGGATCAATCTGTTCTCACACAGCTGACATTTGGCATCTAGCTCGTCTCTCTTGGTCAGGCATTCATGATACTTGGCCTGCAGTGTAGCAATGCCCTCCTCTACAGCTGCTAGTTTCTCCTTAGCATTGTCCAGAATGCGTTGTGTTACAGCCAGATCCTCCTGAGATTCCTGCAAGGCTTGCTACTCACACACACACACACACACACACACACACACACACACACACACACAAATAAACACAAAAAAAAAAAAAAACAAAAAAAAACACATAGTAGAGCATTAATATAGTTATTAAATTAGCCTCAGTTTTGGTCTGTTCACAAAAACTTCAATATGCTGCTGAACAGCTTTAGGAAGAAAAGTGCTTAAAATGTTGTAATTACAGACACAGATATACAGATAAAGTGAATGAACATTTAAGGAGATTTAAGCTAAACAATGGATTAGGCAGAAAGGAATCAAGCTCCTACCCGTTTGGGCTCTACAGCTCTGGCCACAAAATGGTACACATGCATTGCTCGCACCCACTGACAGATGGAAGTACAGGCTTTGGACACCTTGGCGATTGAGTCAGGCTGGAACTCTGGGTTATCAATGTAAGGCTGCACTTGTTTGATCACCGAATCTGGGATGTTGTCCTGTGGGATAAAAGACCAGAGCAATAGAAATTATACACTTCGGGCTTAAATGTTTCAATTAATATTTCTAATGCCATGAAGATTTTGAATTTGTACTAAAAAACCTTACAATGCTTGGGCTCTGTAAAAATTGTAATGTTTTTTCAATAAACCAAAGACTTTTATGCTCACCAAAATGGCATTTATTTAATATAAAATACAGTTAAAATATTAAAAATTTAAAACAAAATAAAAAAATAAAACTTTTATTTTAATAAATTTAATATATTTTAAAATGAAATTTAATTCAGTGACTGCGAAGCTGAATTCTCAGCGGCTATTATTTCAGTGTCATGTTGTGGTTCAGAAATCATTCTGAATGATTCTAAAATTAATCATATCTGATTTCGTGCACAAGAAACATTTCTTATTATCATCAGTGTACATTTACATTTATTTTATACTAAGTACGATTCAAATCTATTAAAGGGGTCCTATGATGCTCATAAAAAGAACATTATTTTGTGTATTTGGTGTGATGAAATGTGTTTGTGCGGTTTAAGGTTAAAAAACACATTATTTTCCACATACTGTACATTATTGTTTCTCCTCTATGCCCCGTCTTCTGAAATGCGTCGATGCACAATGCACATTTCTTAATATTTAACGTATATTAATGTCATTATTGATGAGGATTATATATTCTTTGAATAATATCGGTCTTTAAACGCAAGATATTTAAAGTTTACCAAAAGTATACTTGCAAAAGTTCCACTTTAGCACAATCAAATATACTTCAGTATATCTTAAGTTGGACGTCAGCACTACTTTTGCACAATTAATGTGCATTTCAGGTGTTTCAATTTAACAGACTTTAAGTAGGCCTATACCAGTTTAGAATAATAAAAATGCAATTAATGGTCATTTTTATTAAGTACATAAATATATAAAAGTATATGTAATATAATTTGCATGAAATAAATGTATTTCAAAGACATTTCAGTTTATTTATTTTCATTAGGTACACAGTAAACAAAAAGGGACATGCTTACATTACCCACATACAAAATAATCATCTCACCTTGTCATACTTGAAGAGACCATCCAGAAATTTTCCTGGATCTTGCAGAAGACCCTTTCCTGCATCCCAGTAGTCATCGACCTTCTCTCCGAGCTTCTCTCCTGCAACTTTCTTGGGTTTGATACCCTTCAGGATACAGACAGCTTCTATAACCAGCTTCACTCCTTGAGGAGGCCTCTGCATAGCCCGCACCTACAGTATATCAAAAACACACACACAGCTCCTTGTGAATTGGCATGACCTGAACTTTGTGCCATTTTGGACAGATGTGAACAGAAAATATGATGTATGCACCTCAACGACATCATTCTTTTTCAGCGACTTCAGGCTAGCGAGGGCAGCGTCCAAAGCAGGAAGCGCTTCATTCAGATCTTTCTGAGCATCATCAGCGATGGCCTGTGCCACACGAGCCTTTTCAGTGGCTTTAGCCTCCTCAGCCTGCACCGCTACACGGGTCTCCTCAGCTACCACTGTATCTTCCTACACACACACACACACACACACACACACACACACACACACACATATAAGGCAACAAAAATCAATCTGGAATTTTATTCATTCATGTTTGCCATCCTAACTTTTTTATTTTTGCTGTTTTATTCACTTTTATTTTCTCCATGGTGATCACAGTGTCCTTGGCTGCTTCCTCCAGCTGAGGCCTCATCATCTCCAACTCTTCCTGCATCTTGCTCACATCCTCTGCTGTACTCAGCAGCTACACACATACACATACAATCATAAAACACGTTTGTAGATCATGTAGAATGTGTAGGAAGAATAAGACGTTTCCTAAATCACCTTATCCAGGCCTGTTTTCATTCTCTGTCGAGCGCTGTGTAGCTCCTGCTTCTTCTGGCCAATCAGAGATGAGAAGATGCTGAGGAGCTCTAGGTAGCTTTTAGGAGTGACGTAGTTGTAGCGGGAAAGTTCAGCCAAGTACTGCTCACACTTCCTGGACACCATTTGATGGATCTCAACACACATCAGTGCCTGTAAGGAGAGACAGGTCAGTTTTACGATATTGTATACACTTACACATGCATATCACACACTTTTACTGACCAGGCTTTGGATGGCCGTAGGGCTGGCCTCCAGTTCTGGAAGCTCATTGAGGAAAGATGTTGCTACAGACTGTAGCGCCTCCTGTGGCCATGCGCTGAACCAGTCAATTGTGCAGCAGTTGACCAGTGAGGGGAACTGCCTGAGGCGAGCCCGGAACACTTCCCCTACTGGACTGTAGATGGAGACAGAGAACAGAGGTCTTGAGACTCAGTTTCCAACTGTTTACTGTATTTTCAAGCTGAAATATTATGGGATATTGTTCTAACAAATGGGACAACAGACAAAAAAAAATCTAGCTTTACACTAGATCTCTGCAACAGTTCTGAACAGTGTAGTTGTGCATTGAAGTATCAACAGAAGTATTAATATAAAGATAAACCTCATGCAGAGAACAGTGTGGATGTTGCTACGGACTCTCTTGATATAGGCTGCCATGAGGTTTGCTTTTGTGGGCTGCTGGCCCATGTCCTGAACCACAGGTTTCATGGCAGTCAGGATCCGTTCCTGCTCCTCTGAAGTATAAAGATTGGGCACATCGCCTGAGTTCAGGATGTTATTCACATCCTCCAGGAAAGATTCACTCTTAATCTGAAAACCGGCAGGTAAGACAGAAGAAATGTTTTAAAGACTTGAACAGCAACTTGTTGTGTGTTTGTGTCAATGTGATTTTCCTGCAGATACTGTAAATCTTTTAGGAACATAGGAAGATGTCTAAAGGATCATGTGACACTGAAGAAAATTAAGCTTTAAGCTTTTTTAAATGTTTATAATTATTACTGTGTTTACTATTTCTGATCAAATAAAAAGAGCTTTAGTGAGCATAAGAGACTTCTTCAATAAACATTAAAAAAATCTTACATATTCCAAGCTTTCGAACAGTATATCTGGTATATAATGTGAAAATGTTTATAATCTGTGAACTCACCTGTGTATCTACAAACAGGAAGGTGATTTGCACATTCTTCAGACCAGCCTTTAGCATGATGTTTTTGATGTCCTCTCTCCACTCGAGGAAGCCATAGTTCTTGGAGAGTTCAATTTGGAAGCACTCATATTCAGCTCTGACAATATAAGGACAGTCACATTCAAAACATCTGTTTAACAGTGAAGCCATAGATGAGGTCTTTAATTTGGTCTATAATTTTGGACTGTTTCCAAATGGACATATGAATGCTGGGATATAATAGCAGGATTTACACTGTAATCACTTTGTGGGTGGCCATGTATAAAGACATTTTCACTAAAAAGTTTAAGATCTGGCTAGTACTTAATTTTAAATATTGCCCCTTAAACACATTCTAGCAAAAACTTGGGAAAAAAATACTGTGTCTATTGTCAAATGATGTATTTGTATTATATATGTCACGGTTTATTAGATGTGTTTAAATAGTTCACGTATGTGTTCCAGGCATGATATAATTCTTTTCAGTTCAACATGGGTGGCAGATCAAAACGTTTACAGGCAAGGATCATTTTAACAAAAGTATTGATGTCAAAATTGTTAAGGTTTAACATAGTTTCAATTCGGTGGGTCAATGTAACTTCTGGTTTTGATAAAATAAAGCCTTATTCAACTGTTTCTCATTAGGGATGCTACTTATATTTTAAGGGCTCAGCATAACACTCTTTAGCTCTCACATGTGTGTCGCAAGCCTGGTAAGCGACTGGCGTCCACTGCCACCAACTCCTAACAGCAAAGCGTTCCCCAGGGGCTGGCGCAGGATGCGGCTGATACGACACACATGCTGTATGGCGTCCATGAACAGCACCAGCTTCATCTTAGTGGTGCTGGTCTGGTTATAATCATCCATGTACTCCTCCATCACACTGGCCAGCTGTATTAGTGGATACATAACAAGACTTAAAAAAAACTTTTGAATCAAAAAACTATTTTATGCAAAATACTTGCCAAGGCAAGCAAAATGCCAAAAAATGTGTGTGCCCACACAAAAGTCTGATCCAGGGTTATTACTGTTAAAAAAAATATCACTTGAAATAAAATAAACATGAACTGAAATTAAATTAAATATATATAAAAAAAAAATCAACTTATTTTATTTCAGCTAGCTGCCAAGGCAACAGTTCGAATATTCATTTAAAGTACTAAAAGAGTTGCAAAAAAATTAACTAAAAGCAAAATCTTAATAAACACACACACTATATATATATTTATATATATATATATATATATATATATATATATATATATATATATATATATATATATATTTGATATCAAACGTTTTCATCAAAGTTGTAAAACAAAAACAATACCCGTTCTTGTCTTAGGACAACTTTGATTAACTTTTTTGATCCACTTCAAATGCGGACTACTTTATATATATACTCTAATAATATATCACTCAAAATAAAATAACACTGAATAACACAGAAATGAAGAATAGAGAATGGACACTGAATAACACAGAAATGTAATATTTACACAATTTGAAGCATTATTGATATGTGTAGCAAGCACCACTAACATGTAACTGAATCAGTGCAAGGCAATATAAGCCTTGTACCTTTTCTCTGTCTTCAATCAGCCGGTAGACCTTGACAGCCCCAGGGAACATGAAGTCCCCATATAGGACTGGCTGGTATGGGACCACCTCCTCAATCTTGCACCCAAACTCCTGTATGTGAGTGTGGAGGAGTTGGTCAAACCACTTCCTGTCCTCATCGCTGACCAGTCGATCCTGGAACACCCTGCAGCTCTCGTGATACCAAAGCTGCAATAGCTGTATTTTATTCTGAGGAAAGAGAGATGATACAAAAGATTTTATTTGAATAGATAACACGTATCTATAAAACTGAGACTTATTAATGGTGGTACCTCTATTTTCCCAGCCTCTGCCATCAGGATGCCCTGGAAGACTTTTGAGAGGTCCCTCAGGTTGAATGTATAGTGGGATTTAGCAGGTGTGGGTAGGAGAGCAGAGGTAAGAGTGGAGTATACCCTGATGGTGGCATCTACTAGTGGCTCATTAAATGGTTTAATTTCTGATACTTTCTCTAGAAATCATAGATACAAAATGAGTTTGTGTGAGAAAATCCATTTTGCAAGTGAGACATATACAGTATGTCAATATAAGCTCAATATTTCTCATTTTTATTTGTAATAAAATACTTGATATTTGTAAATATCAATAAGAAATTTGACATTTAGTGGTTTAGTCTTTCTCTTCGTTCTCTCTGTCTATCTTTCTGTTTCTCTCCCTGTATCAAGCTTACTGCCTGGGTCCTTTTTACTCATATTTCCATCTGTAAAAAAATAAATAAATAAACTAAATGAAAAATAAACAAATCAAAACATCATTTAAAATTCTACCAAAGCTTATGACAGATGTTTCCTGTTGGAAACCCACATTGAAATACATTCATATCTAGATGCCCACATGATGACTGTCACTCACCCATCCAGCTCCCCAGGATGGTGGAAAAGATCTTCTTCTTGCTGGTGTCCTCCATTTCAGTGAAGGACAGGAAGTTGAAGTGGCGTGTGAAGCGTTGAGTGATGGGGTTCCTGCCGCCACCAGGAGGGCCCATGGCACATGCAAAGTTTATGTCAACAAGGTTTTTAAAGGTGCCTGTTAAACACAGAGGATGAATCAGAGTTTGTACAAAGTACTTTTGTGCACCGTCATTCAGGAATGCTGCTTAATATGTCTGTGGAAACCATGGAAACCAACAAAAGCATTTATGTGAAATAGAAATCTTTCTGTCGCTTTTGATCACTTTAATGCATCTTTGTTGAATAAAAGCATTAATTTCTTAAAAAAAAAAACAGATTGACCCAACTTTTCAAACACACCTATCTGTTTTCTGTCATACCAGCCTCCGTGATCCATCCACTGGCGCAGCAGTTCAATGGGAGGCTGAGCTCCATATGTTTCCAGCATGGGCATGTTCAGATCATCAATAAAGAAAATAAAATATTTTCCCAAAGGAGGCCCAAACACACCTTTACGTCTGCAAGTAAGATATGTGTATATACTAAAAATCTAGTAATATGTACAGAGAAAAAATGTATTAATAACAGACTGATGAGAGGAAGAGACAGTGGAAGTACCTTCTGTCAAGTTTGCTGTCAATATAGTCTTGAGTCTGGTTGGCGGAGGTGCGAGCAGAGAACATTAGGAAGTGAGTGATGTATTCAGCAGGCATGTTCTTAAGAAGCTTGTCTGATATGGTCAGGGTCTTTCCTGTGCCAGTTGGCCCGATGCACAAGACCTGACAAATCAAAAGAGGAAACAAGCTTAGCAGCACATGCATATGACATTAAGTTGACTGCATGTAGACTAAGAGTCAGAACTACCCACAGGCTTCTTATTGGAAAGCAGCATGTCTATCAGAAAGGACATGCGAACAGTGTCGACTGTGGGCACAATGATGTCAGAGTAGCTAGTTTCTGGGGTGATGACCACTTCCTGGGCATATTTCATCCAACTGACCCATTGAACCTGAAGCATTTGAATAATCAAATGAATAGATGATTATTGTATCATTTGAAAATGATTTAATTTCTTTTAATCAAAAGTATCTCTCAAAAATGGTTTGTAAATATTGAAAACATTCTCACCTTCCTCTCTTTTCCATCCTCCTCCTCCTCCTCATCAAAACAACTTATTCCTGCATCGTCTAAATGGTAATCGTATACTAGTCCCTCCTCAGGGAAACACAGTTGGACCTGTAAAACAAACAGACAAGGTTTGCAAAAAGCAGCTCTGAATGAATAAACTTACAAACAAGCAATAAAATTATTTGAATGCTCTGTGGCACTTCAGTTTAATTATCTACAGATGTAAATCATTGCTGATAGCACTGAGCTTCATGATAAATTTATGCTACTATTGACCTTTTCTTCAACCATCTTGCCCCTGAGCCATGAACTGAAACGTTGGCAGCTGGCAGCGTCTCCTGTAGCTCCAACACTCCATATGAGTGAAAAGATAAACCAGGGCTCAATCAGCTCCTGCAGCCGAGACACTTTCTCCTGGGAAGGGGGCTTCTTACCCTGAAGACACACACAAAATTCAGTTTAGCCATGAATAAATTAGTTTAATGTAATACTACTGTAATACTAAAAAGTTATCTGACCTCCCGTGGGATGAAGGGCTGAAAGAAACAGTCAATCAGTTTGAGCAGAGAACAGGTAAGATTGCTGTCCATCGAGGTGATCACCTCCTTCACTGATTTTCTGACAAACTGGACTGAGTCCTGAGGCAGCACATAACAACATCTCAAAATCTTATAGACAATGAACTACATACCTTACGATATGTTCACTTTTATTTGATCAACTGATTTTGATCAGGCTGTAATCAATTTATAGTATTTAATTTAAAAATAAAAAACACTTCAGGACCAATCACCTGTAAGAACCTAGTGAAAAGAGAGTTGAATTGATCTTTGTAAGGCTGAAACATGTCAGGGATTGTGCGGAGCCAACATTCTGTGAATGGAGTCAGACCCAGAATACTGGGCTCAAGATATACCATGCCACAGCGAGAAACCGTGGCAGGAGATGCCACTGCCAAATCCTGCACCTCAAACATCATAGTCATCACCTGAGGGTCAAAAAATTGTCACAAAAACACAGAAAATTATTATTATAGTTACACAAAAGAGGTACAACACTGAGAGCTATTAGCAGAAATTCTCATACTTCAGAGAGTTTGATGATCTCTCCGGAGCTTAGACACAGTTTCTTGTTGTCATCCAGAACCGTGTTCATGTTCTCAATCCACACAGCATCCACAGGTCCATCGAACATGTACCACTTCTTCTCCTGGTCCATGGAGGCAGCTCCATCCCGAATGAGACAAGACAGTATACCATCTGTCCTGTAATTTAACAGTTACTGTTAACAACTTGCAGTATTTTTTTTTTCAAGATCTTTAAGGGGGCATCGGATACCAATTTTCCGTAAGTTGGTTTTATTCTTTAGGGTCTTCATGTAATGTCTGCAACATACTTTGGTGAAAATTCCCCAACTGTAGTATAAAACAATACCTTTGTCCCTTGTCAGAAGCAGCTCTGTTCACAGCGATCCATTTTGGTGCATGTCTCTTTAAATGATAATGAGCTACTAAAAATAAAACTATAGGAGAAAAACAACTGCAACTCATACAAGAAGAAAATTAAGACTCTCATGTTCACTTTTACATCCAACCTCAAAACACCTGCATTGCTTACGAGATAAAGCTGCTCGAGCACAGAGAAAATTGTAGACAGCGTACAACTGGCTGAGGGCTGAAATATGCTAATATGGGACAGTCCATCGGTGGTTGTGGGTGGGGCCTGAGCAGTATGAAATCATACCGCTCAGAAACTCAAAATGGCTTGATAATTGAGACTGTTTAGGTTTTTTGGTGATTAAAAAAAAAAGGAGTGAATGGATTTTTATTATTGTAGAGTGGTTGTGTCCACACACTGCTAATATGCAAACCATTTGAATCCAATTATACTAAGATTGGACAGTATAAGATTGGATATAAACTCAGGTCAACAAAGCACAACCAGAGCGCTGCACAGGAGGCTACATCAACCTGTACAGCACTGTTATTACAATAAATCCAGAGTGCACTCACCATTCATGAGTAAGCTGATCAAATTCTCCATAAAGTTGCCCCATAGTGATGGATTTTGGGTTGAGCACGTAGGTCTGTACAGACTCATATTCTCCTCCACTAACTGAGGGTTGGCCTTTCAGGGCTGTCATTGCTGCTCCCAGCACTTCATAACACTGTAAGTATGTGAGAGTGCATATAAGCGAATTTCAAAATCAGAATTTGCCATTTTTGTTGCAGCTTACCTTTGTTTTACCAGAGCCTGATGGTCCTACCAACATTAGACCATGTCTAACTACAGTGGTCTCATATAATTGAATACACTTGGTTATAAACCCTGCAAGACAAGAAAAACACTAAAAATGAATTTGCTGACTAACCAATTAAGCATTTAATATATGACCCCCCCCACAAAAAAACATTATTGTGCTGGAGCTAATAGACATCAAAAATATTTAGCGCTAACTGATAAGAATTCTACAAATTCTACACTATCAATTCGGCAAGAAATATGATGATTTGCTATTGTTTTCTTATAAATCACATAATTCTATTGCACACTCACCATCCACATCTTTAAGGCATTTGATTGCACAGACATTCCTGATGGACTCTTCTAGGGTACCATAGTCTATTGGCTCTTCACGGATCTTGGGGAAGAGGTCGGACACAATGCCATTGAAGAGCTTGAGGTCGTCTTGAAGGAACTTTGGTACATTGACATCTCTGATGGCACGCAGGCATATCAGCTCCTGCATAAATCATACAATTCGTTCAGCAGCAGGTGGTTTTATTTCTGTGGTACTTAAAGAAGAGATTAAACTGCAGAAAAAAGTTCAATAACTTTTATAAAATACTGCAGAGCAAACATGCATACAAATACTGTGTAACATCAAACCTCATTCATATCAGGATTTTCCCTCTTCAAGTTTCCAGCAGCAGAGATCACAGTTTTTACAGCTCTCATCCCAAAATCATAGTGGTCCTAATTGACAACATGCAACAAAGTGAATTTGAAACAAAACAAAAAAATGAAGTCTGGATGATCAAGCAGAAGAAGCAAGCAAAGCCTATTTTTCTTCTTTTTCATTTTTCTTTTCTGACTTTTCTATATAAAAAATATGTATAGAAAACATATATATATATATTTATATAGATAAACATAGCTGCACTCATGCCATAAAAGTCAAACCTGTGAGCTGAGCTGTTCCGAGGACAGTTTGAAAGTGCTGGTGATTTTTTTGGACAAGACTTTGGCATCACTGAAGCCAAATGAGTAAAGAGAGATCTCTGCTATCATGGCGTAATCAGGGATCATCATTGCCACGGGACGGAATAGAGCCTAAGGAACACATACAGTACAGTATTAATCAGTCTTTTTTTATTTTGAGCTTTTACATTGCTGCTGGTGAATTCCATACATTTCAATTACCTTTAAATTATCTGGTAGTTCAGTTCGACCAGCGTAACCAGGATTCATAGTGATGAAGACTGCACAGGATGGAACAAGAGGGATTTCCATGCCTTCAAATACAAATCTTTTCACCTGAACACAACAAACAGGACATCAGGGTTTTCCACAAATTTTTCCAATGAATTTTCATGATTTTCTAGTCTATAAAAATAAGGATAAGAATTAAAAATAATTTACTAGATATGATGTATGAAAGTTATGTAAAAAAAAAAAAAAAAAAAAAAAAACAAGCCTTCTGTCTTAACATGCACATATGATAGTGTTTAAATAGTAGGCCTGAAGTGTGTGATTTTACTCACTCTTTGCTGCTGGGCTTTTTGGATGGTTGTGATCTGTTGAGCCACAACTGATAAAACCTCTACATCAATTCGATTGAATTCATCAAAGCAGGCCCAGGCCCCTGAACTAGCTAAGCCTTTGAGGAACTTGCCCATGGCTATGAAGTCCAACTGATCAGAGCAGTTAAAAACTACAGTCTGGATGGCCAGAGCTTTGCCCAGGTCTTTAGTGGTCTCTGTCTTTCCCGTACCCGCAGGACCTGCCGGGGCACCTCCAAACTTTAAGTGAAGCGCACCAGTCAGGGTGAGGTAGCACCTGTGCGATGGAAAAACATTTTATATCATTTTAATTTCTAACAAAAAAGTATCCTGTAAAATACTTTTCTTTGAAAAGCATATGTACAGCTACATATAAATGAAGTTCAGTTTTCTAAATGTCACCTGTCTGTCAATGGAGTGATAACAAGTCGTCCTGAGTTACCAAGGTACTCATAACCATACAAGAACTCAGCATTCACTGCTCTGATGTACAGGTCATCACGCCAGTAATATCTATGAAAACACAAACACTAACAAGTGTACAGTAAACTGACATCTCTCTCTCTCTCTCTCTCTCTCTCTCTCTCTCTCTTCTCTCTCTCTCTCTCTCTCTCTCTCTCTCTCTCTCTCTCTCTCTCTCTCTCTCTATATATATATATATATATATATATATATATATATATATATACAACAGTTCATTCTGGTTCTTGAATCTGATTGGTTGAGAACCAAGATATTGTACTGGTATCGCTACAGGAATGCCCTTTCACTGTTTGTATCACTCTGCTTCCCCTATTTCTCACAGCGAGTGTCACGGCGGATGTAAAATAATACTGTTTTTATGTCATGGAATGTAGTCTTAAGAGTTTTTTAGGCGAGAATGTACTTGTTTAGACTTCAAATATGTGGTTTGTTAATAAAGATAACATCTATTTGAAAATTTGACTCAGTGTTTTCGGAGATCTGAGCTCCAGGGTGTCAGCAGCCCATCAGCGCTCATGAACCTGCCGAGAGCAGCCTCACCTCGGCCAGATCTTCTGGGATTTATTATTTGCTCTGATGCCCCCATTGTGTAAAAACAAAAGATATAAATATAATTAATAAAATCTAATGGACAGTCTTTGGTCTCATTAATCTATTATTTGTTCCAGAGCAAATAGTTTCTCTCATAATACTCTTCGTAATGCAATAAGTTTTCAATGAAGTAACTTAACGTTCCTTTGTTACTCGTTCTAAAGTGACGTTTTCGAATTAGTAACGAATCTTGAGCTCAGCTGTTAAACTGTCAAACAGCGATTCGAATCTGTGGCGGAAGGAAGTAGTTCTGCACAAAAGGGTTTTTAAAGACACTCTGTTGTTGTTTTTCTTATATATTTACACACTCAAACTGTTGTATAAATGCAATATCACACTCGTAGACGTGAGATATGGCTGTATATCGGCTCACTGTGTTTCGGGCCATAGGCACACACGCTTCGTCCCTATGGCCGAATGACAGCATGCCAATATACAGCCATATCTTACGTCTAAGAGTGTTATATTGCTCACACACACACACACACACACACACACACACACACACACACACACACACACACACACACACACATATTACTCCTTTTAAAATAATACTATTATAATGTTACAAACAATTTATATATATATATATATATATATATATATATATATATATATATATATATATATATTTTTTTTTTTTTTTTTTTTTTTTTTTTTTATTGTATAACCTCAGTTGGCTGATCCACTCAAAGTCATTGACACTGGACACTTTCTCCTCAACCAGCTTTGCTGCCACATCTTTAGCATGCACTTCGATCACAATGAGTGCTGAGAGTACCGCCCGTTGCATCTTTGACAAACGACCCCGCACCAGCTGCACCAAATCTCCCAACTGTTTGGACATATACAAACACACTTTAACTTAGATCCAATGTTTCCTCATCAAAATTTACAACTTTGTAATGTACAAAACATCCCCAGGAATGTTTAATTGTTTGCACTGTTGTACCTGTGTCTGTAGCTGTGGATAAAGCCTATCTGTAAGGTCTCCCTTATCCAGAGACTCTGACACCTCTTGGGTCCAAAATGTTTGACAGCCAGCGATCACCACCTGCCCGGGCCAGGACAACACCCACTCTGTACGAGGACGCTGCAGGGTTGAGACTTTATATTAAAACATTCACTGACAACATAAACTACTTGTTATTATAAGACACATTGTATTTAGGCTGTAACAAAAAATCGAGTGTACTTTGTAAATCTATGGTGATTCATACTGATTTAAGGGCCTTTTACATAAAACAAACAAACAAAAAAAGTTGTTTTAGCTATGCACTTTGTTAAAAATCCCTGACTTATCATCTTCAAAATAAGAAACAACACTTACCTCTACATAGACTTGCAGTGAACGACTAATGTTGTCTCTTACACTGGCCTTCATGGAGTTCTCCACTTCCCGCAACCAATGCTCCACATTCCCAGATGGAGACACAGGGACAGACAACTTGACTTCCTCTCCCTCAGCAGAGTACATGTGTGTGATCAGCAGATCCGACTGGAACTGGAGCTGCATGTTGTACAACAGATTTCAGAATTTCTGACATTAATTGAAAACTATATGTGGTGACCCTGGACCATAAGCTGTCCATTGATTTTGGGTTTGTTAGGATAGGAAAATATTTGGCTGAGATACAATGGTTTGAAAATCGGGAATCTGAGGGTGCAAAAAAATCAAAATATTGAGAAAATCACCTTTAAAGTTGTTCTTTGCAATGCATATTACTAATCGAAAATTATTTTTTGATATATTAACGGTAGGAAATTTACTAAATATCTTCATGGAACATGATCTTTACTTGATATCCTAATGATTAATGGCATAAAAGAGAAATCAGTAATGTTAACACATACAATGTATTGTCGGCTATTGCTACAAATAAATTTATGACTGGTTTTGTGGTCCAGGGTCACATATTATTATATAAACCAAAATGATATTTTCTGCCATGCTAATAATAAAGTAAACATATTACAGCAAATCAGACCTGTTGTATGCAAAAGAGTACTCACCCGGGCGACGTTCTCAAAACATTTGCGGAGATGTGGCTGCACTGCTGTTGGATCTTTAGTCTGAGATAAAATCTCCAGCAACTCATCATCTGATAAAAAGTAAAATCTACAACCAGACAACAAGAGAGTTCTTAAACAATTGCTTCAACAACTATTATGACCCTGCAGAGTTAGATTTAAAGAAAATATTTGAAAATTACCTTTCATGCAGTGTTTTACACAGCTCTAAGTGAATAAAAACATCCTGCAAAGTTTTAAATCTAAAAGTGCACCGTGTATAAAGTTATTCTCTTTCAAAAAAAAAAAAAGAGTCGACTCCGAGTCATGAAAACGAGTCGTTTTTTAAAATGACTCTTTAGCTGTTTCAAGGTGACGTCAAACTGAAACATTAGCATATTTATGCCCGTCCACTTGTTGTGTGCGCAGACCCATGAAAACTTGAACCTCCCCTCTCTCAAACGCCGTGGTGGATACCTGTGGAGAAGACGCTGTGCTCTGCACTGTGAGTAGAGATCCATTAGGGTACAGTTAGGGTATGTCGAAAAACTTCCAACTCATTTTCTCCTCCAACTTCAAAATCATCCGAAATCGCTGCAGAAGCACCGACCCAGTGTTCACAAAGTGAACGTGCAAGGATGGTTTCTCTTTCCAAAAATAAATAAATAAATAAATTTAAACAACGATGTAGGACGATTTTGAAGTTGGAGGAGAAAAGTGTTGGGTGTTTTGTCTTGAACTGTTGTACACAGAGTTTGCATGCGCATCACAGAGCTAGACAAGATGAGCAAAAAGTGTTTTATTATTATTTTTTTTAAGAAAATGACAGATCGTTTCGTTATATAAATTGCGACTGATAAATTATTTGCGACTGGAGAAAGGGAGACATGAACATCTTCGATGACATGGGGGTGAGTAAATTATCAGGATATTTTTATTCTGAAAGTGGAGTAATTCTTTTAAAAACTTGCCGTCATGTACTCTGAAGCCTACTGTAGCATGCAAAATACGTATTTAGATATGTGTATTGTGTTCGCTCCACGCAGCTTGTAGGTGTCTGTCTAACAGCAATATCTGTTCACTCACAATTGTCTAGAAATGTATGGATGAATAGTTAATGTTTGTGAATTCTAGTTACAAAAGTGATTTAATCAAGAGCAGTGAGAGATTTTCTCTCAATGTTGTTTGATTAACGTGAATGGCAGACAGGACGAATATTGGACCGCTTCCCCTTTAAGACAGAAGTCCGGATCCAATATACTGTTACATATGCGCTTTCTCTCGCAACTGTTCATATTCCCTTAAGACCTAAATGACTGTGTTTATGAGGATACTTTGGACACATTTGGACGGGCATTTGGATGCATATTAGTGTTAATGCAATCGTTCAAAGCCAATAAAGCGGCAAAAATGCTCACAAGCTCTATTAGCAGCTGATGCGTGGCTTACGCACTCCTCTCACACAGAAACAGAGACAGCGCATGCATATAGCTCTGTTGTTTGTTTTTCAACGTCCTAAAATCAGTTGTTTTAAACTGCAGTGCTTAAAAACGCATGCAAACATTAAGTTTTCGTAACCACGCGTACAGCAACATGACGTGAGCGTGCATGCTGTTATTCACATTTCTGCCTGCATCCCCATGTAATGCATGTAAGACTGCCACTGTCATTCAAATTAAGAAAAAGTATTGCCGTAAACAATGTATTTTCTGGCACCACGAAATAAACGATAGAGCATAATATGAAACGATAGACTTTTAATTTCGTCCATCCGATATATATTGTCATATCGCCCAGCCCTATTAAATGGCAAATTATTGTTTAATGAATTGCCCTGGGCCTTCCCTACTGTTGAATGAAACCATAAAAACTGATCATTTTTACCTGGGGAAGGCACTTCGTTTGGTCTCAAGGTATTCACTCAGTCCTTTCTGAACAAGCTCCAGTAAATTGTTACAGTCTTTGAGACTGGCCAATAGACGGGGTTCGGGACACACCTCAATCACCTGGACTCATAAAGACAATCACATCTCAATTCTTTGGTGAACCACTGACAAATCAAATATAGTATGATTAAGTAGTCTGACCATGCTCACCTTATTGTTATCATGGGCAGCCTTCATGATCTTCCTCCAGGTGCGCTCCATGGTCAGATACCTCTTCCCCTCTACAGGCAGCTGGCGGTTGATATCATCGGAGCTGAAAATAGGTTCCATATACAGCCACGACCGCTGACAGATGAGCCACTCTTCTAATACTTCCTACCAGCAGAATACCACAGTAACACAAAGACTTTTAGTTATTGTTTTTGGCGAAGACACCTACATGCAAACTAAACAAACATACAAAAGTACCTCACCCTGTGGATTTCAGAATCATACCTGCAGGATGATTGGCTTACCTGTGTCATTTTCAATTTACTTTCCCATTTGCTGATTCTCTCCTCAAAGGGTTTTTTATATGGGGAGAAGGCCATGCTCTGAGTCATTACAATGTGGTCATCCAGGAGCTGAGAAGCTTCATCTGGGCTCTTCAAGATGTAAGTCCCTGTCTCCTTATAAGGCATAACCTCAAACATCACTGTTGACCATTCCTCCTCCATCTTTATCAGAGCCTATGTATGAGAGCAGAAAATACTGTCATATGACATAATATATATATATATATATATATATACTAATATATACAATAATATATACATTAGGTAAAATAAATAAATTAATTAATTGTTAGCCTGAATGCACTGTAAGTCGCTTTGTATAAAAGCGTCTGCTAAATGCACCACTGACAAGATGAGCTTGTGATAATTCACCACTGACAAGATGAGCTTGTGATAAAACTTGGCTGTCTATGAAAAAAAAAAATGGGGATGTACAAGCTGTAGTTTTAACAAAAGCCCTGGAGCTGTCAAAAGTCCACTAGGTGATGCAAAACGTCAGCTGACAAATAAATGGAGATATCTGGGATTAGGTAACACTGAGAAAGAGTATACATTGCTTATTTTCATATACTACCTAACACACAGTGTTCTTATGTGCCTCATACATACAAAATACATCTGAAAAACAACTCAATGGGACAAATATTGCTCTCACTTGCTCAATAGCATATTCTTTTCCAGCCTCTTGAGCCACTTGGGTGATTTCCTCCACATGATTTTGTAGGCCCAGCTCCAGACAAAGGGAAAAAGTGAGGTTCGCTGTAGACT
Organism: Cyprinus carpio; assembly: GCF_018340385.1. NCBI lineage: Eukaryota > Metazoa > Chordata > Actinopteri > Cypriniformes > Cyprinidae > Cyprinus > Cyprinus carpio. Next base: position 10,757,355 of record NC_056607.1, on the reverse strand, counting down.
TTATATTCATGTTAATACGTTCAGAAAGAAGTTCCCAGTGGCGGTTCCGCATGCCAGGATTCCTTAGTCCCCGGATCAGAGGAATGAATGGACGGAACGCTTCAATCTTAGTCCGGATTTCAGATGCCACTTCTTGACAGGCTGAATAGAGTCAGTAATGATAAAAACATGTTATGAACAGTATGATAGGAACACATAATCTATATGTCTAAACCAGAGATTTTCCTTCTCCTTTTGTATTCATGAAAATTTAAACTTCACTTATAAAACAGGAAAACTTATTTCATTCTTGATGCTAGGTACTGTATGACACAAAAACATGCAATATTTGTTTGTGTCCTCTAACATTGTTTCCTACTCACCAGGAATGTCTTTAAACTGTTTGACACACTGGTGCATAGTCTTGTAAGCATCATTGACATTATACTCCAATTGTTCAGGGTTGATGGCTGACAGCGGGTCATTGAGCCAGCTTTCATGCCAACGCAGCCAATCAGATGTTGTCTTCCACAGGTCATAAAATGGCTGAAACTCTTTGTTCAGCTTCTGTAGCTCGGTGTACTACACCACAACCATAAAACATATACCAGAGATTTTTCAGTTTTAATGTTCTAAGAAAAAGTATGGTCTCATTAATATCATAGAACGAAAATGATAAAACAATGAATCACTACACGCAAATTTCCGTGTAGAGTTAACCTACATTAGACACTGGTTTGCCAAAGAGTCGTTCACGGTTGTTGTAAAGCTGTGACATTTCCTGACACTCTTTCAGCTGCTTGCTCACTCTCCGCACCTCATGGTCATGTGCCACCTCATGCGCTCGCCCAAGGTTTGTGTAACCAGATAATCCAGCCACCGTCATCTGAAAATGAATAGAGGTGACTTAATTGCAATGCCCAGAGTGATCATCTATTTAAGGCAAAACGATCATTCTTGACTTTATGAGTCTGACCTGCAGGACATTCAAGAGATCCAGGAAGCTGTTTTGGTCGACAAGCTGGATCTTAAGGAAGCGTTCTTCATCCTCAGCATGTTGGGCTTTCACTCTCTCCATCTGGTTCAGGATCATCCAGGGCCAGGCCATTGCTGTCCACCTACACAACATTTAGTATTTAGGAGCTCAGCTACTGAAGAAATGTGATATAGATGTGTAGAATGGCTGATTTTAGATTAGTTAAAAGCAACTGTGTTAAAACACTATTTAATTCAAGTTCAAGGCAATGATGAACTCACTTCTCATTGACATCCTCATCAGAGAGACTGTAGAAGAATTCATCTATGAGATCATAATCAGACATAGCTTTGGACAAACACTCCTGCAGGAGGCCATTAGCAGAGGAAGACAGAGAAAAAAGTCATTCAGCATTAAATGCAACAATGCAATGAGGATTTTTAAGCTTTAATCAACTTAGGGACTTTAAGCAACAGAGGCTGATGGAATGGAAATGGCGACAGGAAGTCAAGTGTTAACTTCTGTAGCCAAAGGACACAAAAACTACTAAGCAACAATAAAGAGGATGGGATGATGGATCATTTAACCATTTGACAAAGTACAAAAACGTCATTTAAAAAGCAAGACAAGTACTATCAAAATTAGGAAGATGTGGCCAGTGAGTATTGCATGTGCTCTGATATGCCACATGGTGGCACCGTTTTCTGTCACTTCTCCACTATCCATTCCCAATAAAGGCGAAACACAAAGGATGACATTATTAATAAATATTAAAACAGTGACTGTACTTCATGTGCTTTGAGTTGCTCAGGGAGTAATTTCATCCATTCTCTCTGCTCTATGAGCTCCTCAATGCAGCTGGGTTTCTCTGACAGCTTTCTGCTGATGGCTTTACACTCCGTACTTGCCTGAAACACACACAATATTACATAACAGTGATACATTCAGACTTGATAAAAAAATTTCTAGTCCTAATGAACACTGACTCACGTCTTGTATCTGTTGATGTAACCTCAGAGCGAGTCGGTCCAGCACTGCACTGGCGAGGGCTCTGTGTTTCTTCACCAGGCTTTGCCGAATGGCCTCCACGCTGACTTTAAAGGGACCTATGATGATGGCAGAAGGGATGGACTGATTTAAAAGTTCCATCTCCCTCAGGTGCTCCAGAACTTCCTGCTTCACTTCCTGAACGGTCTGGTTCTCCTGACTGTGCAACCTTTGAGACAAAAAAATATAAGCAGAAGGACAATCCTTGCTCTGTAGTCTCTCAGTTAATTAAAAAAAAGAAAGAAAGAAAGAAAAACTAGCAAACATTATAGAGATTTACTCTAGGAAAGTGTTGATATCTGAATTATGGAGCTCAAGGTGGCATTCATATTCACGGGCGTAGGATCTGAGAGGTATGATGGCCTGTTTCAGGGCCAAACTGATGCTCTCCCTCAGACTGTTGACATCAGGTTCCCACAAGGCCACTGTATCTAACACGTATCCAACGACGAGCAGGTTCTTCATTACAAACTGAGAGAATGGGAAGGAACAAAAACAGAAAAAAGCCTTCAGAAATATAATAATAATAATTTAATAAGCATTTTTACCAAATAATTCTGGCTTTGTTTAATAATGTAGTCATTAAAAAAAATCATTAAATAAAGTAATTTCTTCATAAAAAATTATTTATGTACAAGCAATAAGATAGGGAACCTTGTCTAGTTGAGGTATGTTGTGTGTGGACAGGATTCCTTTATCAAACAGGTTGATAACGGAGGTTTCAAAGCTCTCTAGAGGAGTGCTGTAACCAACACCGGTCTGATCAAGTACCAAATCCACTGAGAAAAGGGGTTTCTTTTTTGGCCTGCATAAAATAATGTTGGATCATGGATAAGTTACATATAGTACAAAACAATGGCACTCTTATTTAGATCTTGTTTCTTTTGACCCTTTATATAGATAAGATGATATATACCTCTTAATATACGGTATATGTAAAAAATAAAACAATTTAATGTTGTACAACAACAGAACCACCGATTTAGATTTTATCATTTAAGAAATGTAATATAAAGCAACATCAAACATAATCCTACAAGCATATTTAATAAGCAGTAACCAGGATAATGAGAATTCACATACTTGTATGGGCTGTTTATGAGATCAGGGCCCCAGGTCAGATCTTTGGGGCATTGTAGGACATTGTGGCAAGCATCGAGCAATAATTCGGCTAAGCTGGCCAGGGAATCCTGCACCAGGAACCTGAGTGTGTCCTGCTGAATGCTGCGTATCAGTGCCATCAAGCGACACAGTTTAGACATGTGGTAAACATCCCAGTTGGAAACAGAGAGATTGTACCAGTCACGACTTCCATGCAGACTAGACGAAATCCCAGTACATAAAGTGTCCAGCCATGACTCTTGTAGAAACAACTGGATCTGAAGGAAGACAAAGAGTGTATGATTACACAGAGGCACATATGTATGTGTATGTGTATAAGGTGACAGGTGGTATACCTGTGCGTGTTTCTGAGACTGTGCCGACTCAAACTCCTCCAAGCTAAGTGACTTTGTGAAGCTGAGATGAAACAGACTCATTTTTGCCACCCTGTTGCACTCTTCTCTCACTATGGACAGCACAGTGATCACCTCAGGCTTAGTGAGCAGAGTATTAAAGACAAAAGCTGCACGGTTCTTCTCAAAAGGATAGTCAGGCACTGACACAAGGCCTAGAAGGAAAGGAGACAGCACGTTGTGGGTGGGCCCATAAAATAAATCAACAACATCAAATCCCAGACTGTCTGAAAGTCTCCTTTCTTTTGATGTCCATTTCTCTACCTTTCTCAGGAACTTTCTCTGGTTCTTTTTGAGGAATTTTGATGTGGGGGAACTCTTCTGGGCTTTCCTGTACCACCTTATCAAAGCACATCTGGTTCATAGTGTGAATATACTCCAAACGAAGCTCTTCCTCCAGCTCCATCACACACTCCTGTAAACTGTATAGACATGTGTTTATTGAAAAACAAACTAATTCAGCAGACATCAGTAATTGTTTACATAATTATATGCTGTGTTTTCTGGAATTACACATCTGATGCTGATGGAAGGTGCAGATGATTTTTATAGGAAACTCTTAATGTTTTCATTTAATTTAATGTCTTAATGATCATACTTTGGTGCAATGGAATAAATATATATATATATATATATATATATATATATACAATTCTTTTTTTTTTTCAAATGAACAGCATTTATTTGAAAAAGAAATATTTTGTAACATTATAAATGTTTTTACTGTCAGTGTTGAAAAGAAAATGTAACTGACCCCAATTTTTAAAGGTAGTGTATAAAAAATATAATTACAGGGTGTTTTTGGCCCACATATTTAATTTTTTTAAATGTAATTTTAACATCCTTGCATACATTGAAATGTAAAATTATACTTGATCCTATTATTATTTTAATTCTTCTCACTGTTTAAAATGGAGGCCTGGTGTGGAGACTGCATAATTTCTGATGCGTTCTAAACTGGAGGGGTCAAGGGTGGGGGTGCCACTCCAGACTAGCATACAGTCAATCGAAAGATGGTACAAGATCATGGCCTCAGTGTACTGTCTCAAGTCCTGGGCAAACTGGACTCTCTGGGCAAAGACACGTGGGTCCTCTGCACAAAACAGCAGCCTGATCCTGGGAACCCAGAATCGCACTTCTTGCAGTGACAAAGCCCCTGGGAAAAAAAGAAAACATAATGAAATAAAAACAGAAGTCAAATATAGTGAATATTGTGGATCGTGAAATAGAAACACAATGGTTTATGAAAGTTTACCTACATCACTGAGTAAAACACTCGAAACATATGTTTTGTGGTTTGCAGCCGATTTCTATTTGATGCTATTTATATGATATAAAAGTCTCTTAAGTAGGCATCTAAACATTTTTTATTTGCTTTCATTCTCTTCTGGGATGAGCCTATCATGTGACAATGTCATTACTTTCTATTTCAACAAGAAACTCATCAAAATTGGGGAAAAAGTGCTCTTCAAAAGGTTTCATGTCGTGTTTAAAACAGCCAAGGTTCATGAATGGCTACTGAACATGCCTTCTCTCAGTCCTCCATTCAAAATACGTTTTCCATCAGAATCTCGAACCCATCCATTACAGTCTGCTTTATGCACCAAGTACTCCTTCTTCTCCTGGCTGTACTGTAGCACCCCAACCAACTGCCAAGAATACTCCAAAGCTGGGCTCTCTGGATCCACTACATGGCAAACACATGAAGAACAGACATTTAATTTTTCCCACATGTGCCCATATGGCTCCCACTGGATGGGCTATAAGATTAATTTATTTTCAGAATGAACTACAAGACAAATGATGGGATCCATTCGACTACAATATGTCAGGTATTTCCAGAGGGTTTAGACAGCACTGTACCAGGTGGGATGCTGTTTTTTGTCGGCAACAGGGCTTTGGCAGGAACAGGTTTGCGGTCGATGGAGCCTTGCTCGTAACCTAAAGCCAGCCATTCCTCTGGCGTACGGCAGTCAAAGTCCTCATTGTCGAATATCTGGTGTTACACAAAGCAATTTAGACACAAAATGAGCCACTTGTACAAAACACACAATTATACTGCCAATGAAACAGAAAGATGCAGGATTTTAAACTGAAGCATCTACAGTATGTGGACACCAAAATGAAGGAAAAAGCCACAAGCAAACTGGGACATTAAAATATGAATATTTCATAAATATTTCATTAAAACAGTATACAAGAACATGCATGACCTCCAGAGACAGGTAGTTTGAAACTGGTGGAATCGTCTTGTTTTTAAGCATCAGCTGGTTGTTATAAATGCCTCGCTCTGCCAAAAGATTATTGATATCCAACTTCTGATACTCCCTCCTACGTCTGGGAATTAAAACAGAAACCAGTATCCACCAATTAAATAAATCCTGGCTGATTAGAAATATTAATTTCTTGAAAAAACATTTGAACTGTACTGTATTTTTAAATTATAAAAATCTCAACAATTGACTATTTACAGCACAACACACCTTGAGGACACGTTGACCCTCTTTTCAAGTGACTATTTTCTTTAACCTGGCATTATTTTTTTTTTTATTTTTTTTATGATAAAACATGTCAAGCATCCTGTCTATGCTGGCATCTAATTTGCTTAGCAAAACACACCTGGGGCTCATTTTTGGGTTGTGACCCAACAGTTGAGAAGCATTTGCGTAAGATGTTTATCTGAACCACTCACCTCTCAATCTCAATCTTACGGGGCACATGTCCTGGAGGGCAAACATAAGGCATCTGAACTTTTGGACAGTAACTTCCAGGGTGGAAGTCTGTCTCGTGCTGGAGTTCATGCCATTGCTCCTCCATAGCACTGGGCGGGACAGGAAGCATTCTCAACATAGATTCTAGTAAAAAAAATAAATAATAATAATTAGTATAATTAGTATCTATTTAATATAATTAGATTGTTGTTTGATTTCTTACTTTTGTGGGAGTTGGACTCGTTTCCTGCCCGGCACAGTAAACTGGTGCTCACTGGGTCTTCCGTATATGACTAAAAACAGTAGCATTAGTTTTGGTGATCATATTTAACAAAACAAGTTGAGTATACTTTTATGTTTTCATTTACATGTATGAATGGGTAAGGCCCTATCTTTTCCACAATCCAGAAAATGCAGAATGAATTGCAGAATTCAGTCATAAAAATGGAATTTATACTGTATAATGTGCCAAACTGTATGTTTAACATTTTATTTGACATTAATTAATTAATTTGTTGTACATTTGTGATAATGTGTATCATAAAACAGAATATAAAAAATAAAAACAGAAAACAGAATTTATTGTAAAATTTTGATATAATATATATGGTTATTTTTAGGAATTCAATTGATTAGACTTTGTTTGTTCAACTTGAAAAGATAAAAATTGAATTCAACAGAATTTAATTCAAATGCAATCCAGAAAAGAATACACAGGGAAAAACAAAAAGAGAATTGACCCATCGGTAAGCCCCACCCCCCTTCATTACTGTTGCTCCCTCTGACAAATAAATGGAGCTGCTCACTGTCTCACAGTGACAGCTGTCAGTGTGAAAACCTTGTCTCACAATGTTTTTGCACAATTTTGGACACAGAAGGGCCACCATTTAAGTGGGAATTAAATAGGAGGGATATATAAAAGATTTTCAAACAAATGGTGGGTAACTCGATGCAAGGATTTACAGATCACAATGCAAGCAGGAGAAGTCTCATGTTACGGTCGTCATGATCGCAGATGACAACATCCCGGGTCAACACTGTTCATGAATCGCCAGAGTACGATTAAATGAATGTACATTTAACTAGTTTAATATGGAAAGGCACTGAAATGTAGACCTTCATTTATGTGTTTTTGACTTACACTGTACATGATGTGAGAAGAGTTTGCTATTTAGGTTTGTAATAGCATGGACTCACTAACTTTAGCATTAGCTGGTTTTAGCCAGAGATACCTTGCTGAAACGCAAGATAACATTAACGTTCTGAGCAGATTAAAATTGTAACTTAATAAGAGTATGACAACCAGAAAATGAACTTTTTTGTCTTCATTGGGATTGGGTTGAATGTTTAGGGACATTTTGCTCTGCTTTGTTTGGGTTTAAGAAATGTAAAAAAATTAATTCTATTGCCCATCCTCTCAGGATACCTAGAATCAGAACCACAGGCACATCATTTTTCCATTTTCGTAGCATAAACATCAAACTGATGAAAGCTACGGCTCTTCCAATGTTTCTCTATGGCACTGAAACCTTAAGATGTCCAAGTTTCGCCCCCCTTGCAACTGATATTCGACTGCCATTGGCTCATCTGTGTTTGAGTGGAGGGGCTTACCGATGGGTCAATTTTGAAAACAACAAGAACAGGAACAAACTAATATAACGAGAGATAAAAATAAAATGGATTTCATAGGGCCCTTAATGAGAAAATAAAAATGATAGAAAGAATCAGTAAAAGAAGAGAAAAACTGGTTTACCGGTTGCAGACTTGAGCCTGATTTACTTACGAGATTTGAGAATATGCAGGGCAAAGGGGTCAGTTTGTGCCTGTGATGTCCTCTAGGATGAATCATCTTAGATATAGATGGATGGTTTTCTTTCTGTTTTTTTGTCCATAAAAATAGAATTTACTGTATAACATGCAGAACTTCATGTACAACACTTTATTTGACATAAATAAATTAAATGTTTTGTTTTCTAAAATTTGTGTTGTTAAATATGTATCATAAAACACAGAATACAAAAAAGAAAAAAACAGACAACAGAATTTGGGAAAAAAAACTGGAATATAGCAAAAAAATAGAACAAATTCACCTGTTCTTGTTGACTTACATCTGGTCTGCTAGCAACAGATGAGGTGGCACTCAACGCAGGCAGTTCGTCCCTGTGACGTCCTCTTGACACACTTGGAGGGAGAGGATGAATCCTCTCAGATCCAAATGGATGGTTTTCTACCTATTTTTTGTCCATAAAAACATTAATTTTCTGAACAGCATGCAGAATTTCATTGCCATTATTTGACAATAATAAATAAATTAATTAATAAAATGTTTTTTCTGTTTCTAATTTTTAATAAAATGTGCATCATAAAACACAGAATACAAAAAAATAAAAAATAAAATAAAAAATAAAAACACAATAAAAATCCCATAGATGTACACTGATGGAATGTTCAAATTAGAATAGTTCAAGACTATTGGAGTAATATTTCTAAGCAATTTAGACTTATTAAATCTATCTATCTATCTATCTATCTATCTATGTGATAGACTGCATGACCTTAAAATCTTCAACTTTAAGCTTTAAAAACTAGTTTATTTAAACTTCTTCAAGAACACCTTCAAATTAAGCTTTTAAAACCACTTCAAGCAGGTCATGTTTTCCCAAGCCACCCTCAAAATCAATTCACAAACTTTACTTTTTTAGAAGCTAACAATAATAAGCTTAAACTGAATAACAGTAAGTTTTCTTTCTCAAGCCAGTAGAAGAGATTTAGGAGAGGTTAACCTGGTGCCGATTTGTGCCCGGTCTACTAATGAGAGAAGAGGCGGTATTTAACGGGGGAAGTTCGTCTCTGTGACCCTCGCTTGGGGGCTGGACGGCTGGACGGTGAGGACCAAACATCCCGAATTCCGGACGATTTTTTCCCGGCTGTTTTTTCTCCATATTCGCTTATCACGAAACCGTCAGATAAGAAACAAAAGTTACACAAAAAGTATCTGAATCTCATTATAACCAGGCACTGATATAAAATATCAAACACTGAATTATATAATAATACAATATAGAAAAATATGATACTATGTTACATTACGGTCGAGTTAAACATAATTTAAACATAGTTAAACATTTTTCTTGTCATTTTAACATAACGTTACCTCACTTCAAATCACAGCAGGCTCACTAATAAACACGTGAACACGTACCTAACAAACAAACACTCAAATTTTCTCTTTTTTGAAGATCTCGACGTCTTCTGGTAAAACAAACGCGTATCGTGAGTTTTACTTGCTTTGCAGTGTTTAAACTGTCATTTAGCGACGCTGCCACGGTTGCCAGGCCAACGCCGTGCACGCGGGGTTTGTTGTAGATTCCGGTGCACGAGACTAGACCGAGCGCTTCACAATCCTTTACTGTAGAGAGCAAAACACACATTAGTCTGCAGGTTTATAGAGAAAATAAAGAATATATGTTCTTGAGATCAGTTATATTTTTTTGAGGTTAAGCTTTAGTATAAGGTCTAACAAAAAAAGCCAAAAAAATAAGTATTTGATGATGTAAATAATATAATAATAAGTATGTTTGTCTTTATTTGGTGTCATTCGAGTTGTCTGTGTTAAAAAAAAATACAGATAGAGTGAAAATTGCTACCAATATCAAATTTCAGAGGACACAAGGCTGTTCAAATGCTCACAGATCAATCTGGATTTACCGGCTATTTAAAAAGTTAAAAGAATTGGTAAAATAGAAAGAGCAGTTGCTATGCTGTACAAACTGGGCAATAGTAACTTCACTGTATTGATTGCACTTTATTTTTCTTACAGTTAATTTATGTTTCATTGTTATAAGGTTTTGCAAAATATTTATTGAGAACAGATATAATGAAGCAGTGTATTTATCAACTAAAGACTGACATGTGTAACCATAAGGTATTTATAATAATAGGTAAATTAAAACGTAACATTTAAAAAAATAAAATAACCAGGAAAAAAAATAAATAATAATTTTTTTTTTATTAATTTGCTTTTATCCTATATTTCATAATATTATATTATATTTCTGTTCTATCTAGTTACATGTTCTTTTTTCATTTTATTTAAAAAAAAGCACAATATAATACAAAATATATAAACACAACAAATATGTTGCAGCACCAAAGAAAAACCATGCATGTCCCAAAGGAGTTATACCAAATGTCCGAAAAGGAGCGGGATGAAGCAAAAGCATATTATTATTCCCACCCCGTATACAGTTGCATATTGTTCATGTATATCTTTTAATATATTACATCGCTATCTTTATATTTTCATATATTCTTTAAAAAATAACAAATCCACAATAACTTAAACACCAACCAAATGGTTTTTATCCAAAACAACCAGTCACCCCACAATCACCCATTCTAATACAATCAACATTATAACCCCACAACCCTCACAATCTCCTCTATACATACACATATCCTATAAAGTGTTTTTTACACAACGTTTTAAACTGTTTCATATATTATGCTTTAACACCTGCTCCAAACCATTCCACAACCGCACCCCACAAACAAAGATGCGTATACTTTTTTAATTTGTTCTTATATGAATCTTTTTTAAAGTTTAACTCTTCCCTAAAGTTATACCCACCCTGTCTTTCCAAAAACATTTTTTGAATGTTTCCCGGAAGTAACTTATTTCTTGCTTTAAACATAACTTGACAAAACAAAACTTAAACTTGTGCTGTTTTAAATGTAACCAAATCAAGAAACCTCAGTGTATTTGCCTGCAAAAATAATACATGTGTCTGTTCCAGATATCCCACATTATTAATAATTCTGATTGCTCTCTTTTGTAATATACATATCGATTGTAAATTGGTTTTGTAGGTATTTCCCCAGATTTCCACACAATAACTCAAGTATATGGTAATACAAATGTATTATACAGAATATGCATTGATTTATTGTCCAAAATATGTCTTGCTTTATTCAGAATTGCTATAGTCTTTGCAAATTTAGCTTTATTTTTATTTGTGGTTTCCAGCATATCTTGTGATTTCAAAATTACACCAAGAAATGTTCATATACTCTTTCTATATTTACATGGTAAATTTTAAATTCTACTTGAAGGTTTGTTTTATATTTTCCAAATAACATAATCTTTGTTTTACTTATATATTTAATGGCAGTTTATTTACATCAAACCATTGTTTTAATTTATTAATTTCAACTGTTATCCCAAAGCTGCTGTAAATTATCCCCGGAACAGAAAATATTTCTGTCATCCGCAAATAAAATTTTAGTATATCTGATACACTACACATATCATTGATATAGATTATAAACAGTTTTGGATCTAAAACCGATCCTTGTGGTACACCACAAGTTATGTTCATATTTGAAGATTTCCAAAAAAAAAAAAAAAGATATTTGTAGGAGTAGGAATGTACTGTACATCTTTGGGTAAAAATGGTTCTGAAAATTAGCTTTAGTGGGCAAATGTTGCCCCTTACTTTAATTTTTTTTAGTTTTAATTGCTCTCACTGCTCATCAGTAGACCTCTGTACTTCCTTATATGACATGATGCACTATGAAAATACATGTAAGTATAAAAAAGTATGACTGCAATAGTCTTATAGTCAATGACAGACTGAATCTCAAACATTTCAAGACATTTATAGTTTTGTACTTCCATAGTTAATGCCAGTAATTATGACCTAACACACTGGAATTGGTGTCCCAGAGTGATCTCAGCCCATCCGTTCTCTTTTCATCTGTGTGTAATTGTACTCTTATGGTCCTGAATGACCCACAGGGATCCTCACACTCCTGGGTCAAGAGGTCACAGAATCCTGCTACATTTCCCAGTGGAGATCATAAGCAATACACACCTTCACCCCCGCTGGCCCTGCATATCATCCTGAGTGGGTTCATTGTAGCATGCATGAATTACTTCATGTGCCTGAAATCATATGTCATTCCCAGAAGGTGTCTTGCAAACCCAAAGACTGGGTTGGGCAAGGTCAGAGGTCAAGTGCATGTGTGAAATTCCAAATGAGGAGCCAGAGATGCCTTCTGACTTTGCATGGGATATAACTGTCATCACTGTAAAAGGACTGAAAAGAACATGACAGACTGACAGATCATTAAGGAGATTCATCAGATCATTAAGTCAACAGGTCAAAAAGTTAATGGCAGCAGAGGAAAGACTTTCCAATTAACAACACAAGAGTGATACTTTGCCACAAGCTCCCAATGTCCACTCAGTTTACTCTCGAACTGAGGCCCTTGATGTACAGGTTGCCAATTTCAGTTGAGGAAAAAATTAAAAGACACTTTCTCTATGCCATAACAGATTTAAGTGATCTATATACTGTATATATATACATATATATTTTTTGATTATGGCAATGTTACATGATACAGACATATGATACAGTGATTTTTAACACGTCTGTAATATTGCATTAATAGAGCAAAACTTTCTGTTGATTAAAAGTTACTCTTATAATTAATTTTTAATTCATTCATATATATATATATATATATATATAATATATATATATATATATATATATATATATATATATATATATATATATATATAATACATTTACTTAATTACAAAAATTATAATTTTTGTATTTACTTTTAATTTATTTGCTTTTATTATTTATTTTATTTTATTTTGATTATTATTAAAATTAAATAATTGAATATTATTTGATTATTATTCCCCTCCAGCTTCTTCAACTGTATAGTTGCGTCATGAGACCCTCGCTGTAACCCAAACGCAGATGCAGCAGACACATTTGTCTATAGATCCAAACACCTGTCAGCAATTAATGACTAATAGCTTTGGCCTACAGCATTACAGGGCTGTTTGAACAAGACAGATGAGATCTCAGATGGGATCTCTGGTGAGCTGGGTCCTCAGAACAGAAAAGTTCTCATTTTGTGGTCCAAAATCAGGGCAGATTAGTCCCCCAAGCGACTGAGGTCATTGATGAGCTTCAGATGAAAGACATTTCTGATAGAATAATGCACAACTGGGACTTTCAAATGTCAGCATAGCAGAAACTACGCCAGTATCAAGAAGAACATAACTGTGCTATTTGTAAGGAGGAAAAAAAATGTGTTCTGTATTAAATTCACATGGGACACAAAGTATTAGTGAATGCCAGAGAATGCCATTTATTTTATTTCAATCAGTTTAAAAAAAAAAAAATCCATTTCCTCCAGCTAAGAAAAAAACATACTTTGGTAAATTTTGACTTTTTATGTCATAATTATGAAATAATTGTAAATTATAATTATAATTAATGATAATAATTATAATTATGACTTTTTATCTCATAATTTCTACTTTTTGTTACAATTGCAACTTTTAATCTCATAATTTTCCATTTTGTTTAAACATAATGACTTCTTATCTTACTGTTTCATCTTTTTTTATCTCATAATTATGACTTGTATCTCATAATTACACCTTTTCATCTCATAACTATGAGTAGGATTGGAAAAAGTTGGAAACTTTCCATAAATTTCCTGGGATTTTTTTAGAAACTTTAGGAAAATGTAAGAAATTTTCAAAAACTTTTGGAAAGTTTCGGACATTTTCCAGAAATTTCTCACCACTTTGCAACCCTAAATATGACGTATTATATCAATTTTATAATAGACATTTTACAAATGTTTTCATTATTATGATTTTCCCCCTTATGTAGCAGAAATTGTCTACCATAGTTTTGAATCAAGTGTTGACAACTGTAAAGAAAAAAACAAATCACAAAATGATGTGAAAAAAATAGACCAAACAACAGCTAGCAATGTCAAACTAAAGAGTTTGATTCCCAAGTTAATTTGTCAGTTCACTTTCTGATTCTTAAATGCATGTTGCAAGTTTCTCTGGACAAAAACAGCTGGCAAATGTGTACATTTAAATGAGGGCGATACTATTGACATGGAGAAGGTGAGCCAACTTTCATCTGCTGATTTTTTGATTGTACTGTATATTAAAACCATCCACTGAATTTATCTGTGGAACTTGCACACACAAAAAGTCCTCCTCTTCCAGTTATTCTCTCCTTTTACACCCCTCATCTGCCCTTCTTGCCTTTATTCCACAGGCGGTTGTGGGTGTCACGCCTGCTTGAGTGTGACTCCTATTTTGCAGTAATGAAAGCAACATGTGCTTCTAACTTTAGCTGCTCATGATACCCAGATGTTGGTTTTGGAGAGAAGCAGAGGTGGGCCCCCAGCTTCCCAGTGTCACATCGCCAAAGAGACATGGAAGAATATGAAGCTTCTATAAGTCTACATCTTTGTATTTGATCTGTGTTTTTAAACCGCTGGAGTCTGTTTTATCTCAGTTAGCAAACACATCAAAGATTGCAAAAAGCGTTTGAGCTGGTATTTGTTCCACAGCAGAATATGTGGAACAGCTGATGTAATGTAAAACACACACACGTCTACCATAACAACACACAATCTAGCTAATGTCCCATTTTACCATTAGCTAATTGGTTAAACATGGTGTCTAATATGATTTTAAAAAGTCAGTTTAACAGCCCTGCAGCGGTGAAATGGGTGAAATGTATACACCATCAGGTCAGCGAGTGTCACACTGTAGTACTCCAAGCCTGTGTGTTTTATGAGAGGATAAAAAAGAGCTGTGCCTTTTTAATGGAGACCTGCATGACCTTAGAATGGTCATTAGGGGTCAGATGAGATCACGTGTGGATACCTAGCCTGCATGTGGCCATAAAAAAGAAAGGATAGGTTTTAATTGCTGGTGATGAGAGACCTGGTCACAATTCAGGGATCACAGTTCCTATTAGAAACCCCTAACCCAAAGTATTGACCTTATAAAACAAAAACTTACTAAAGAAAAAAACCTAGACAAATAGAGGGGAACCAAAACCAGAATATCATAAAGATTTGGAGGTGGCCATTTTTGACTGCTGGCCAAAGAAATAAATTATAATGGATATTAAAATGAAATATTCGATAGCAGTATATTTACAAAAACTTCAAATACAATACTAATACATTCTAATGTAATCATTTAATAACATTCATTATTAAATTATAGTCAAATTATATATTAAATATTACTATTAAATAATATATACTATAATTTAAACACATACACACACACACACACACACACACTTAGATTGTTTGACAGACAATAATAACAAAATTAATAAAATACTTATTATAATAAAAAATATAATAAAAATATAAAATTATAATTTTAAATATTTAATCATTTCATATTTCAAATATATTAAACCAATTCAAAATTTTGCAGATTTTATTATGATGAAAATTACAAAAATATATAATTAATATTATATAGTTTAAAATGAAAATTTATCAAATTTAATTATAAAATAAATTGCTGATTCTTTGACAGATGATAATAATGAATTAAAAAAAAGATAAGAAAATAATAAATTATTAGATTAGATAAGATTAGATAAGAAAATATGAAAAAAATAAAATGTAAAAAATCTACAAAAAAAAATAATAACACTGATTCTTTGACAGATTATAGTAAAATATTTATTATAATATATTATAATAAAAATCATAAAATTACAATATTAAATATAACATAATTAACAAGATAAAATGTAATAAATCAAATAAAAATATAAAATAACTGGGTGCAATGCACAGGTTTAAAGCATAACGGGTTTACATTATTTATTAATGGCACTCCAATCCACCATGCCTCCTTTCTTTTCAAAGCACCTCATAGTGTGCCGGGAAATTTATACTCTACTGTTGCACATTTTCGCTATACAGCTCATGTTATTTACAATCCCTGTCATAGATATTAATATCTTGCAGAGGCAATTCAGAAAACTAGTAGCTTGCTGTAGTAACCCTCAACGATGAGACTTGGAAATTGCTAAATCCCTTGGTAAGCACTTGTCTTATTTACTTAGCGAACCCCTATGAAGGATGTGGGGTGTGTGCTTCTGCGTGTTTATACAGACCTCCATATGTGTGGGAAGCTTTACTCTGCTCGAATAAAGTGTGGTTTCAGCTGCGTCAGTGCAGCAGGGCACTACCAATCAGGCACAAACCTCTTCAATCAAAACCACCCTTCTTAAAATTCCTCTCATTCCTGCTTCTTAAGACCTAATAATGTTGAAATTAAATGGATTTGGAACGCTGGCACATGTGCGAGTGTTTATGTGCAACGAATCCCGTCATAGACAAACATACCATTGCGTGATCGGCCATTCGCATATATAAACAGTGACATGAGCTACTGCATGGAATGGTTATCTATACACAATAGACCCACACAGAAAAACATTAGCAACCCTGGAGACACGCACGCATGCATGTAGTCACACAATTGCTTTGGCAAGCTTCCTACATGTTCCACAGGGGCTCCGGACTGTCACAGCCGTTCATCTGGCCTCTATCAGTGCCCAGCTTGACAGCTTAATCTCACTCATTCATTCTCACAGATCAAAGCAGCACACTGCAATTTAAACCTATTACCCACGTATAAAGACATTCGCATGTTGTGACCCTCTCTCACACACACACACACACACAAATGTTTGCAAACAGACATGCAAAGACCATCACAAGCCCACATTTATTCACACATATTTTCAAAGGAAAAAACAAATCAGAATGTGAAATAAAACAGATCAAACAACAAAACATTGGCCTAGCAATGTCAAAGTCACGCATTCAATTAATTGGCACAATTACATAAGGGTTACAAAAGACAAAATGACATAAAGCTAATTCTGTCTCTTAAAGTTTCTCATTCAACATCAATGAATACAAATGTGGGATATACACACAGATGTTCTGATGTGCCTAATTTCAAACATCCCTCATTACGAAATGCATGTTTTCCATTATACAGTACCAGTGGTGGGTAAACAATCATCTCAAGTGCTTGAATATACTTTGATGCCAAAACCTCTTAGCAATCTTGAATATGATGGTCGGATGATTTAAATTGCTGTAATGAATATGGATTGTTTGGTAACATCTGTCATTCATAGCAGGGTTGATGTGGTTACATTAACAGCTCCCTGGGAAACAGCAATCTACAAATCACCTTTGACCTTTATATTGATGTTTGCATTCCACACATTAAGCTTAACTTATTCTGTCCTGTATATGGGGATATTTATTGTGGTGGAGATTTTCTACTTAATTTGATTATTTTATTGAATTTTAGGGCGGAGTGAAATGCTTAAATTTTAGAATGTAATGGCCAACTGATTAAGAACAATAACCAATCATAAACTGAGCAGTGTTTTCCATATGAAATATCAAACAGTGACTAAAAAGTTACAGTCTGAAATAAGCTAGAAAAGCTGTTATTTACATGCTTTGTTCATTTAATCAATGATATTCACACATTTTCAAATAAGAATGATGATCTTGGAATTGAAACAAAATTCTCAACTCGTAAAACTGAAGAGTGTGAAACATGAAAAAAGATAACGCAAGATTTAGAAAGACACATGGCTGACAATTTAAAGTGTGAAAAGCCTACAAAGTGGGTAAAATCTGGCCAACACACAATATTTCCCACATATAGGCAAGCTGATATAAATGAATACTGTGCAAAGAGTTGCTTGCCATTTAAATTCCTTCCCTGTTGAGAAAGTCTTGTTCAACAATACAGCAGCACACTGTTTTGTGCAAATATTTTAATGAGCGGCTGAAAAGCTTTATTGGGTGCAGGCTGGATAAAACCCAATTATTTTCCCAGCATTTAAATGAACCACAGTTACCATCAAATCAATTAACTTTTGCATTTTTAGCTGAAACAAGCATCCAAGTATGAAAAAAATCCTTTTTTACTTACAACAACAACTCAGACTAAACAGGCATCACTCACAGAAACTGTGAGAAAAAAGAAAGAAAGAAAGAATAAACACACACACACACACACACACACACACACACACACACACACACATTAAAAAAATAATTTACAAAATAAACTTTTTTTGTATCTATGACAACTATTCAGCGAATCTATTTCACAAAAGAGAGTGTTTCTTTCATAACTTCTGATCAGGAATGCCAACTATGTGTCATCTGTTTTATTTCTAGGTGGAAATGGCTGTTTCTAATTCCAGGCAAGACCATCTCTTCCTGTTTTTGGCATGCACTCAGTCAGTGGATATAAGGTGTGTTACATTGATAGCCTAAGGCTCATCCAGTAGACCAGACATCCCCGACAAGCTCACAAAATGCAACCTAGACACTAAAGTTGCTGTATTATCCCTAATTTGTAATGCCATGAGGAGACCATGGGAACAGCCAGAGGAACCCCACACAGTTAAACTTTTGAATTATGCAATGGCATCTGGTTATATTTGACCATGTATGAGGTCAGCGACAACAGATAAAGGATACTTGAATTAGGTTTCAATGTCAGCACAATATAAATTATGCATCGATATTCTGCTGACAAACATGAGAGACAAAAACATAATGTTTTTGGCTGTAATTTTATCCTACATGTATGCCCAACAAAAACACACACATATGGCACACACATACAATTTAATATCAAATCCTGAATTATGCTTTGATTCTGTCAAAAAGGTTGACGGCGTCTAAATCAAACCTTCTTAAAAAGACAGATTCATCCATTTTCCACATCTGGAAGTAATAAATATTAATAGCTCACAGCTAATTCACCATCAATAGGATTAATGTGATCCCCAATAAAGATAGTTATTGCTCATGCAGTCTGCAGGGCAGCAGAAAAGCCCACAACAGAATGATGTGAGGTTTGGAGATGAAGGTCTGCTCTCTGAGCTTTTTTATGACCTGGAGGGCAGCCAGCCGCTGTAGTGAGTGTCAGAGAGGATAATAAAAGCATGAAGAGATATATGTAGGATATGAGAATGGGGGAGGAAAACTAATAAAGAGCACAGAAATCATTCAGAAATCAAAGACATGAAATTTAAATCAAGCAAAAGATAAGAGGAATCAAAAAGTACGAAGCAATGTGCAGTGAGTGTATAAGCATAGGCTGACACTATGTCTAAACTACACTAGCAGTCTGTAGAAGCACCTAGTCATTATGTATTATTAAAAGCACAAAATGTGAAATCATTAAATTAAATATTAAATAGAATTAAATAATTAAATTGTAAATCCATTTTTGCATCTGTTTTTGTATTTAGTTAGTAGTTCCTTGCTTTAAATATAAACTAGACATCCAAACTTTTGTATTATTAAAAACACAAATTTAAATAAAATAAAATAAAATAAAATAAATTAAATTAAATTAAATTAAATTAAATTAAATTAAATTAAATTAAATTAAATTAAATTAAATTAAATACTGGTAATGTTTATTTTTATGTTAGTTAATAGCTTTGAATATAGCAATAAACTTTTTCCTTTCAATATCATGTTCACTCAACATGCTGTCACCATGCATAGAATTTCCTGCACAGAACTAACAATTTTTACCTTCAGATTTAATCCCTTCTGCAATGACCAAACATAATGCATAGTGCATTTTATTTACATTAGTATTTATGTGCATTAGGTGGGATTGTCCTTTCATTCACTCAGTTATTCAAGTACAACAGATGAAGGTAACTATAAGAACCTAAGTTTAGTTCAAAAGAACCTAGAAAAAATCCAAGGGGGCTTGCGGGAAATTTGCACATATTGTAAACAGCTTTTACGTGACTACAATAAAACTTTGCTTTGTAACGCTCTACCATAAAACCAAAGACTTCATTTAAGCCTTTTGTTTAACGCATGTGGCTTTGAAATACATTTTTTTCCCACCAGCACAAAACATTCCCTTTCTGCTGGCATGACTCTTTCTTTAGTTATCAGCTTATGAATTAACATACCCATTATCCTCTGATGTAGCAGAAAGCATAATTAACTCATTGTCTTTATTTGTGAACGAGAGCTTTATTTCACAACAAATATGGAAAAGATATGGAAACACACATCATTTAATTGAAGATTAATGAGTTTTCATCTTTGTCTTGAGATTTTTTATGTGTAGTTAATGAGCGCAGCATATGTTTGAATATGAACTGAGCACATAAAAGGCAAGACAAGTTGGCAAAGACACACAAAAGCATTCAGCCATACAATGAAACCACTTGGGGGATTTTTGTCTATATTGCGAATGGTGAAACACTTGGTTAAAGGAATAGTTCACCCAAAAATTAAATTCTGTTGAATACTTACCATCAGGTGATCCAAGATGAGTCTGCTTCTTCATTGCATATGATTTAGAGAAATTAAGCATTATGTGACTTGCTCACCAATGGATCCTCTGCAATGAATGGGTGCCATCAGAACAGAATCAGGACAGGAAATATGTACAAATTAAACACTGTTTTCAAGTTAAAACAGTTCTAAACAAAGGTGGATGGACTTTTTCACTGAGGAAGTGTTATTATGGATTATGGACTTGTATATTGGCCCAAAACATGTTTTTATGTAAAACGTCTTAATGATGGATTTGTTTATTACAAGCAAGCACATAGCTTTTCACACATCATTAATTGATTAATTGAATGACTAGAGTTGTGTGAACTATTTTTAGTTTATGGATTATGTTGACGTTTTTATCAGCTGTTTGGATGGATTATGTCAAAGTATAGGCTGAGAATTTTTCTGAACTTCAGTCAAATTTAATTCCAAATTGTTGCAACTCAACTCAAGGCAGAAAATTTGGGACAGTTCAGCTCTTACCTCATTTAATACCTTTCAAAATATACACTACCACCTCCTTCAAATGTGCAAATGGTAATAGTTTTATGTAGAGAATTTATGATTTCCATAACCACTCTTCCAACATAATATAGTGCTGTATTTCCTCATATACATCTATAGAAGTCCACATATATATTTTTGTATGTATTTCAATTTCCCTTAAATGAAACATCAAAGGCACCCATAATACAGAACTAGTGCTGTTTAAAACCAGGAGGAAAAGGCACATCAGGTAACATCTCTCACCCCATTAAGGAGAGCAGGTTTTGGTGCTGTTATATATGTATAGACAGTTTCTGGAATTCTCCATGTGGCTGGATCACATTAACTTTGTTCTCCAGCCCCAGCGAATCTGACCTAACTCACACATGCACCCACCTGCAAACTCATAAAAGACAGAGAAAATCATTAGTGCTTTGTCAAGAAGAAATATATTGTTTCAGTATATAATATAATGTTTCAGTAAATTAATGTAATTGTTTTTATATTTTATTAATTAAAAAACTTATCTTAATATTGATAAAAAAAATTATAACACACTCCAGTATTATTTTACTACATATCAATCTGGTCAAATCATACATTTATATATATATATATATATATAATATATATATATATATATATATATATATATATATATATATATATATATATATATATATATATATGTCCTTTTTCACTGTATGGAAAAGAGCAGTGTGGACATTCTTATGAATGTTTCCTTTTGCGTCCCACAGATGAAAGATAAGTAAATGTCTTTGGAATAGCATGAGGGTGAATAAACGATGTCATCATTTTCATTTCTAGTTAAATATTAACTAACTAAAACTTTTGTTTGAAATAAATAAAATAATAAAAACATAAAAAATTAATTCATACGTATGTGTCACTTTTCTATTATCTTTTGGTTTCACAGGATGCTTCCTTTAGATATAGGACGTTCAGTGGCATGAATCATAGCGATAATCATGTCTGGTACCGTGAATAAAATGTAATCAGGATCACTTGTTTGATGTCTGCAGGGAACTGTACTAATGTATAATTCCACTGTGGGGCAGAAGAGAGCTCTTTTTCGATCCGTTCAATGCTTGAGATTCAGGCCAGTGGATCACAGTCATGCATCTCTGCTCTCGGGAAGCTGGAGCAACGCTGCGCGTTAAGAATAGAAGCGACATACTGCTATTACCAAAGTACCCTGCGCGTTTTTATCCCTCTTTTACCTTCAGTTAGAAAGTGCTGTCATGTCTAAAGGTCAATAGTTTCCTCTTCATTTGAATGCGCAAAAACAGGGAAGGACAGGTGCATCCCAGATCACCACCAATAGCAGAAACTTTTTCTCACTGTCTTGCTCTGAAAATGGATTACCAGCAGCTGGATTTCATGCAACTTGTCAAGAAAACTCTGTTTCCAAACTGACAGTTAAGGAGATCTCTCCAAACTTAAGTGAAAATGCACTGGGACATGATGGTTTATCTGTTATAACTGGATAACTAACCTGCCTTTACATCCAGACTGCTAAACATGAAACCTCTTTGGAGTCCTCAGTTTGTGATGTTGATACTGAAGTGCGCAGTGATCTTATTTCCTGGATTCCTGCAGGGCTTCACAGGTAAGTGATACAAAACAGTCTATTCATATATTTCCATATATATTCACACATGTATATACACTTTTTTTTAATGTTTATTTAAAGTTTAAGTTGTGTAATTAATTTCGCATTTGGATAACACTTTTTTTTAATCTATTTTCTATTGAAATATCTTTCACTTTTGTTGTCATATCAGTGCTGCAACATTTTTTTTTTGGTTCTGTGAAAGCTCTACTGTGAGGTTTATTAAAGGCTCAGGTTGTCAAACATTGTGCTGTGACATGCCAGAACCTGACTGTAGTGTTTACAGAAGTTCAGTGTTCAAAAAGGTGCATTTCAAATCAGCAGCGTGAAAGTTTCTCTGGATTTGTTTGTGAATGCATGTTTCCTCTGTTCCACAGAGTCCAGATGTGTTGGCCGTGCTTGCAGCCCTCCTATGGGTAACTTGGCCAGTGGCAGGACCCTTTTCACGCTGACTAGCTGCTGCACTAATAGCTCTTCCTGCCTGCCAACCCAGCCACGCTGTCTAGCAGAGCTCCATCCTCCTGCCCTCATGGCCGATGACCCGTTTATTCATCCAGATACCTGGTGGGGCTCAGCGGCTGCCACTGGAGAACAGGAAGAAATCCGTCTTGACTTGGAGACACAGTTCTGCATGAGTCACGTTGTGTTGTTATTCCGTTCCCCACGTCCTGCTGCTATGAGGTTGGAGCGCTCGCAGGACTTTGGCCAGACCTGGGAGACACTAAAGCTGTTTGCCAGGAACTGCACTGAGATGTTCGGGCTTCCTGATGATGCAAGTCAACCAGGATCTCTCTGCACTTCCAGATATTCTAATGCGGTCCCGTGCACCCGAGGAGAGGTAAGGAAGGAGATAAGCACCACAAAACATCTTTCTTTTTTGTAAATTCCATTTCTGCAGCATTGCAGTAAGTGTAAATGTGAAGCATATAGGGCTAGGCAGTATGACTGTATATATTGTTACCGCGG
The DNA here is from genome assembly GCF_018340385.1 of Cyprinus carpio. Taxonomy (NCBI): domain Eukaryota; kingdom Metazoa; phylum Chordata; class Actinopteri; order Cypriniformes; family Cyprinidae; genus Cyprinus; species Cyprinus carpio. The sequence continues at coordinate 10,733,799 of NC_056607.1, read as the reverse complement.
AATAAAGTGTTTAAAGTGTTAGAGATTTTGCTATATTGTGTATTCCACAGTATGCAAATATATTTGCGTGACATAGTACTACTTAAAAGTTATATATGCCTTTGAGTGATAGAGAAACATGCATGAATGAGAGCGGGATGCACTTGATAGGGTTATAAAATGCAATAAGCAGTAAAAAAAAACTCAATCTGCTGCTCGTGCTAACTGACACACAGCTGAAAAGCCCTGAACACTGCAAACACTGAAAGCTCCTCTCAGATTGCATGGCAATTGCAAAAACAGATCTCTTTAGAGTTTTATTGTGATTGAATGGTCAAATATGCACACAGTTATGTCAAAATGCCCATTATGTGGAGTATTCAAGTAAACAAAGTCGGTTATGTCTTAAACAGAAACAGTTGGGTGAAAACCGAATGTATATCAGTAAGTCAGATCCATGAAGTTGGTCTTAAAGGGACAGCAGTATGTCATTATTAATGTTACTCATACTCACTGCACTTGACTGAATCACTTTTGGATCTTTAATAAGAATCAGTTCATGTTTGATTGATACAGTAAAGACTATGCAGTGTTTTATTTATACACTTTATTTAATTTCTTTAATATTATATTTTAATCATAATAATATACTGAATAAACCTATAAACCTAACCCTTTAAATCAAAATTCTTTATAGCCTATCTCTCTAATACTTTTAAAATGAACAGTTCACCCAAAGATAAAACTCATGTCATCATTTGCTCCCCCACATGTCATTCCAAACCTTTAAGCATTTTTTTTTTTTACTGTGTAACATAAAATCATAACAGTGTCAACAGAGTCCCATTGACTTCCATAGTGTGTTTTATCCAAACTATAGAGTAGATGGGACTGTAACATTTTTCAAAATATATTCTTTTGTGTTCCATGGAAGAAAGAGTCACGAGGTGGAGCAAATGATGACAGAATTTTCATTTTTGGGTGTATTATCCCTGTAAATATGATCATTCATAATGATTTGCTTCTAATTGTTTCTAGATCATATTCCGGTCCATAGGATTGGGAAGTGGGATTGTTGACCCCTACAGTCCCGAGGCACTGTCCCGTCTGACAGTGACTAACTTACGAATCCAGCTCCTAAAATCTCAACAGTGTCCCATCTCAAAGGGCCAGCGAAGTGTCCCAGAACAGTCAAACCCACCCTTTTTACCCACAATTCACAGCAGGACGCTGACTGCTCCGACACAAAGTTCTGATCCTTTGGATTCAACCCCGTTTGCTGTGTACTCTCTTCTGGCTAAAGGGACGTGTTTATGTAATGGCCATGCTGAACATTGCCTTACTGAAAGTGAAGGACAAGACAGCCTGCAACCTAGTAATGTGGTAAGTGTGTCGATTTTGTAAGTGACTTTTGGGGACGAACAGCAACGCAGGCACATTTAAATGACAGAGTGATTGTGTGAAGCAACTTGTTTCCTCTTCTGCATACTTGAGGGTGTATGTGAACTCACCCAGTATTTAGGAGAATAGGAAGTGGGCTGTTATATGTATTTTTATAAGGCTTTGTGAGGCTTGAATGGGCAGCAACTGAAAGTGAATCATTCCTCTGGAGCACAGGTGTCTGGCAAGTGTGTGTGTACCCACCACACAGCGGGAGAGCACTGCGAGAGGTGTGCCCCACTCTACAACGACCAGCCCTGGAGAGCGGCCAACGGAAGCAGCGGGGCGAGCAACCCATGCCAGAGTGAGTGCATTTACTGTACGGGTTGATTCAGCCTTAAATTCCTATAATCCTTGAAAATTGAAATTGCGCTATGAAACATATTTCTATCTTTTTATCACGTCCTAATTAGTGGCACTTTCTAATGCAGGAGGGATCCCATGTATATCTAAAACCACGAAATGATTTACTTATCCTCAAGTTGTTCCAAACCTCTATGAGTTTTTCTGCTGATGAACATAAGATATTTTGAAGAATGTTGCTAACTAGGTTCCCATTGACTTTTACATATGACTATTATATATGAATCATGATTCCTATATAACCAAATATGAGTTTCATCAAGTTAGTTTTTTTAAGCATTTTACATTTATTCAAAAAAAAAAACTAAAAAACTCAGTAATAATGCAGTAACATTAACAATTTTTATTCATGTACTCTTGTTGAGCTATTCATTTTAATCCAAATATATTAGAATTTTTCGGGTCATCAAAGCTCTGTAAATATTGGTAACAGAAGTGGAGATTTTCTTTAAATATCACCAAGCTGATTACTCACCAAAATCTCCCGCAGATCATGTTTTCATGCAGTTTAAAGTTTGATTTTGATGTTACAAAGAGGTTATATACAGTAAGTGTTTAAATTGTTTACTTACTTTATATTGTTCAATCAGACTGATTCGCAAATGCAGAATGCACACAAACACAAGAGGCAGAATTTATCACATGAACCAATACCAGCCGATCATAACCAGTCATATCCAATCAATCATATTGCGTTGCAGCTATTGCCTCCTTTTACATGACGTTCCCCCGTCCATTCTCAATTACCCCCCACCAAACTCACGGCATGCATTAGGGGGTCTGTTAAAACTCAGTGGGCTCAGGGGAGGCGAGAAAGATGTGTACTCATGCTGTAAATTTACCTGCTGGTGTAGCGTTTGGACAATGTTTCTTTAGAAAAACAAGTTATTTATACACCTTTAATTTTATATTTTGTAATATTGGCATTGTTTTATTTTTGTACTACAATTTTTTTTCTCGTCTAGTAAGATACACTGCCTCCCTTGCAGGGGAAATATATATATATATATATATATATATACATATATATATACATATATATATATACATATATATATATATATATATATACACATATACATATATATATATACATATATATATACATATACATACATATATATATATATGTATACATATATATATATTACATATTTACATATATATTATATATATATATATACGTATACATATATATATATATATACATATATATATATATATATATATATATATATATATACAGATATATACACACATATACATATACATATATATATATATATATATATATATATATATATATATAAAGCAATTTTAATTACAGTGCAAAAAGCTGTTACAAGGACTTTTATGTAATGATAAATATTTTTCAGTTTCTTGGATAATTTCCTGATCCATAATGTCTCATTCTGTCCCTAACTTTTTCACTTTGTGTTCTCTTTTTTTTTCACTGAAGAGTGTGAATGTCACGGCCACGCAGAGAGCTGCCACTTCTCCCAGCGAGTGTGGTTGTCCACAGGGGGCAGTAGCGGGGGCATCTGTGACAACTGCCAGCATAACACTGTGGGCCGCCGGTGCCAGCGCTGTCGCCCTGGATACCACCGTCACCCTGCCAGACCCCTCAACTCCCCGCATGCTTGCACACGTAAGACAGCTAGAAAGAAAGGAAGGAACAAAAAGAAAAGGACAGTAAGCTCTCAAAGGATTCTGTCCTCAAATAATTATTCCCAACTGATCCCAGAATGTACTTATTTTATTAAAGCACGTTGATGGTCAGTATGATACAGTATGAAAAAAAAAATCCTTTGAAATAAAATAAACCACCCATCAATGTCCTAGCAGCCACTCAGAACTATTCACTTTTTTGTATCAAAATGGTTAACCTTGCAATCATTTAGTCTTTTATTGCCTCCTACTGGTGGCAGAGTGGCACGATCAGTAAAGTGACTCAAAAACAGTGGGAAAGCTAATGAACCGATGATCAAAGACCAAAGATTTTTTTTTCCATGGCACAGGATGCTGGTGTGACCCAGTTGGTTCGGTGCCAGTACATTCCGACAGCGGGACACCATGGTGCCATCCTAGAAGTGGACAGTGCCACTGTAAACCTGGTGTGGGCGGCACCACCTGCAGCCACTGTCTACCAGGGTACTGGGGCTTTGGAGAGGAGGGCTGCAAATCTTGTGTGTGCCCTTTGACCTGTGATCCCGTCACAGGTCATTGCCTAGACAGGTCAGACTACATTTTCAATTCTTTCTAAATTTACTATTTGTGATTTAAAAACTAAAACACTGAGAATTTCAAATGTAAATATAGCTGCAAGCAGCGATGGCGGGCTCAAGCCATCAGTGCAAACGCCACCCCTGTGGCATCGGGAAAACTGTGCCCACCGGGCACATGCATTTACAGTAACTCTCTGGCAGTCTGGTTTTAAAGAATTCGGCAATTAAAGGGTTAATCCAAACCATCAAGACTGTGAAAGACACACACACAGAACAATATATAAAACTTTAGTAACACTTTTTAATAAGGTTTCAGTTATTAACATGGACTCTATTAATGAACATGAACAATAACTGTGAACTAATATCAACAAACATTAATTATTTTAAAATTAAAAATTAAAAAAATAATAATAATCTGTTAATATTAGTTAATGCACTGTGAACTAATATCAACAAACATTAATTATGTGAAAATATATTGTTCATGTTAGTTAATGTATTTACTATTGTTAACACATGAGACTTTATTATGAAGTGTTACTGAGACCTTTATTGATTTACACCACGTGCATAATTATTAGGCATGTTGATATTGTGATTATTTTCTAAGCACATTTTACCAATTCCAAACGACATCAATCTTAATAACTACCATTAACTTTGTGTTTAATCATTTATGAGTGATATATAAATATCCATGAAGGCTGGAAGAGAAAAACTCTTTATTATTAGGGTTTTTTTTTTTTACAGATGAAATGAGCCAAAAAAAAGAGTTGTAACTCAGACTGAAAAGTCAAAAATTATTAAATCCCCATGAGAAATATTCAAAACTATTGCAATACAGAAATTGCAAAATTAAGACATGACCATTGGACAAAAAATGCTGACTGGGACAGGGGGGTTAAAGTTTTATTTTAAGATTAGTTTATGTACTGTGAAATAACATGAATATTAATATTTTTAATGATAGGATTAACTTACATAAACAGATTGTTCATTGTTAGTTCATGTTAGTTAATGCATGTATTAATGTAAACCAAAGAGAGATTATTATAAAATGTTGCCAACACATTTCATGATCTATAACCATTTTGAAAAATAATTTTAATGAGCTATAAACATTTGTGAAATGATTATATAAAACTATATTACCAGTAAAATTCATTAGCTTTTAAAAAAACGCATTATTTTTCTTTGAAAGATTTTTATAAAAGATTTAAATGCTCTTTACACGTTTCTACAACAATTATTTAAAAGTAATCCTAAAGCGCCATCTAGTGGTGGCCATGATTGGTATTACACACTGCACGTTTGGTGTTGCTCTCTGAACCGGTCAGAATGAAGCGCCGCTAAATGAAGCGTGAGAACAGAATACACTGGGCATATGTCTACGTAACTCCAGGTTTACACACTCTGTCTGTAATGCGTATTTTTTCCGAGCCCATGTTAATGGATCAGAGCCTTCACACTGCACACGGTAAAAGATGTGAACAGAAAAGGTTAGAAATAGAAAGGTGTGAAAAGAATGAATATCTAGCGCATCAGCATAGAGGGTTGTGAGTGCACAGGACACAGTTTGAGCAGAGGAAACTCGTTTTAAGTGCGCGCACTGAGCGAAATCAGCATGTATCTGAGCACCCGTGTCTGGGTTTTAAGCGTGCCAACAGAGAGATTCGCGCTCGCGCATTATTTAATGTGCTTTCGCGTTACAATAACTCGCTCTCGCTGCTGCTTCTGTACCGCATAAACATACTGCATACGCACTGCAGACGGAGTACGTGTGAACCTGTATAATGTATAACAAATCTATTTCAACACCCGAGGCACCGCTGCAATGAGCTCTATGACCAATGCACGGCAAGAAAACATCCCTAATAATTCAGCACTCCTGAATATAAGGAGTTTTTCACTTCCAGCCTTCAAGGACAATTATATATCACTCATAAATGATTAAATAACAAATGTATAGTATTTATTAAGATTGATGTGATTTAGAATTGGTAAAATGTGCTTGGAAAAAAAAGTATATCATCAGAATATCAATGTGCCTAATTATTATGCACTCTGTGAAAAAGCATTTTTAATGATTTTATTGACCTATAAGCATTTGTAAAATATTTTGCCTGCATTACAGCTTAGTCTTCATCTGTGAGCTGAAGACCCCCCCTCCCTTCACACACTCAATCTCCAACAACAAAGTCAGCCACTCAGCCCCTCCCTTTCCTCACACAGAGAGAGTGGCCTCAGAGCGACATCAGATGTCTGACAGTTTTTTAATTTTCTGTTATCCATACAGTGTTGTAAATTTGTGAAACTATGCATATTTCCTCAGAATGATATGTTCTCTGTATGAAAAATGGTTTTGAAGTGTTTGGAATCTGCAATTTAAAAATACAAGACAATTAATGTTTCCCTTTTTACTGTTATTTCAAAAAATCACCACGGCAAAACCATTCAAGCTATCCAAAATTCCTTCGCAATTTAAGTTCCTCAATGTTTTGGCATCATGTAGAAAAAGTTTAGTGTGCATAGTGTAATTTTCCTCTGAGCAGTGTACATTAATTCCCAGCTATATTTTTCCAAAAATCCATATTCAAATCAAAATACCCGACTTCCTGTTGGTCGTAGCTGATGACTGTGAATTAGAAAGTTGTCCGTCTTGATAAGAACGATATATGTGTCGAGTTTGGTGTCTGTAGCTAAAACTAACCCCCCCACTTTTGACAAAAGGTGGCGCTATAGAGTGCCTCCTCCACGCACATTTATGTGCTTTTGCCAGTGTCTAGCTATCATTAATACTGATATGTGTTTTGAGTTTCATGTAATTCTGAGCATGTTAATTGCCTCAAAATCACCAGAACAGAATATTCAACTTTGACACGTTGCCATGGCAACATTATATTAGATATCAATATCCCCACAACAGATTTACATTGGCCGTGTTTTGTCATTATTCTGATGAAGTTTGAAGCAAATCAAGTAAAAATAAGATGCTGAATTCAAAGCATTTTGAAAATGACACACTTCCTGCTGCCAGTTGGTGGCGCTATAACTTTGACTCCTAATAGTAACATGTATGCAATCGGCATCATACATCAAACAATCCGATGAAGTTTGATCAAACTCAGGCGATGTATGTGGATGTTATTAGACATTTCCTGTTTCTCATTTTTTGCCCTAATTTCAACGCCTCGCCACGAGCAAACCGTTCAAGATATCAAAAAATCCCCTGGCAATTTTGCATCCCCAATGTCTTGACATCATGTTCACTGAGTTTTCGAGGCAAACGGTTGAAAGACCTCAGAGGAGTATATCAAATTCCAGAGCATGCTTTTTTTAAACAGCCTTGAATAACTCACTTCCTGTTGGGCGGAGCCTATGACATAGAGCGCGAAAGTTGTTCGGCTCAATGAGATCTATAAGTGTACAGAGTTTCATATAAATACATGCAAGTATGTGTGAGCTATGGTTCAAGATTTCGGAATTTGTTCCAGGGGGCGCTGTAGAGTCCCTGTGCCACGCCCGGGTCCCAGCCTCTGCGCCGTCCTGATGGCCGCAGGTTCCAATGTGTGTGCCAATTTTCAAGAGTTTTTGAGTATGTTAAGGCACCCAAAAACCACCGGAAGGTTTAAGGAAAAATTAAAAAAAATAATAAGAATAATCCTTAGGAAAACAATAGGGCTCTTCGCCCCTTCGGGCTTGAGCCCTAAATATCTGGTTTTAGTGACTTAATTAGGTCGATTATAATTGGATACCTGTTGGGGATTTTTAAATAGATTTTTGTTGTCGTATCATTTTCCTTTGACAGCAAAGGCGGTATCAAGCTTTACAATGTACCAATTGGTGGGAAAATTCCTGAACTGTCCCACTTTAAACCTCAAGAGGATGAGAGGGTGTGGCCTAAAGAACTGGCCGTCTCTGCGCTGTACTATACAGGTGAGCTGAATACAGGAACAAAACATTCCACACTAACAGCAGCTATTGTTAAACGTGGGAAACCACAGCATGAAATGTGACTTCAGGATGTGGCTTTTCAAAAATGTGGCTTTTTATGTGGTTCCTTCACCTGTAAGGCTGAGATAATTATGCAATGCTGTGTAAATCGGTGAATTTCACAAACCTATCTAGAATATGTCCAGGTCATCCAAAATTGAAATAAAACAAAAATAGAAATATATAATTATAAACAGTAGCACAGTCTCAATTGAATGGCCACTCCTGAAACCTGACTGCTTAGCGTCCAGTTTGTTGTTCTGTGAAAGAAACAATGATACCTGGTTGAAAACAACTCATTTGAGGGTTTTCGCTATGAATGGAAGGAGAGAGACAGGTCTGTAGTTATCTGTAAGTGTTTAATGTAGGTTTTTTGAGCAGTGGGGTTACCCGAGCTTGTTTGAACGCAGTGGGGTAGGTGCCTGTGAGGAGAGATGTGTTGATGAGGTTGGTGGGTTGGTGGCACACAGGTAGCAAAATGTAGTTTAAATGTAATGAAGAAATGGTCAGAGATACCGCAGCCCATTCAGCTCCTCTAGGAAGGGGCTTGAGGGTGGTAAATTACCACAACCTGGAGTTTTATAGAAGCTCTTTTAGTAATAGTATGAGATTCAAATGAGTTACAATTTCATAGGGGAGAGTGGGTTGAGTATTTCCAATTGTTAGAAATGAGCAGACCAGTGCCCCCACCCCAGCCAAACTGACGGGGGGTTGAGAGAAAGAGAAATTGTTAGATAGAGCAGCTGGGTCTTCTGGATGAATACGGGTCTCAGTCAAGCTCAAGATGCTGAGTGTGGATTGTAAAGAAAAAGCAGAAATGAAGTCTGCTTTGTTGACAGCTGACTGACAATTCCAGAGACCCACAGAGAATGAAAGAGGCACAGTAGATGATGTAGAGATAGGATGCAGGTTAGCAAGATTGCGTAGCCATCTGCGTGTGATGTCAGAGCAGTGTTGAGAGTCAACGGGAATGTTTTGGAAACACATGATAGAGGTGGAAAAGACAGAGGACAGAAAAGGAGAGTGTGTAAAGGTTAAAGATAATACTTAAGTGCGTTGCCGGTTTCGTTGCTCGGTGAAGTCGCGCAGGTAAAGTCGCAGGTCTTTACACTCATCGGTTGTCCCACGTGGAGGCTGAACACTTCAAAGAATCTATTCATGCTCAGTGCGATAATGAAAACTTGGGGTAAAAACATTTAATTATCATTAAAAAAAAGTGATTGCATTCGATCTTAATGGTCTTAAAATTAGCCTTTTATCCATGGAAAATACTATATATATATTTATATATAGAACCTCTAAATGTTTCTTGTTAATTCTTTCCAGGGAAGTGCAGCTGTAAGGAAAAGAAACTGAAAAGTGTGTCAGATCTTTGCAAGATGAAACACGCATATGGTGAGGCTTTTTAGTGTATTGAATCATTTAATTTCATGCTATGAATCGTTTCGGTTGACACTTGCTGTCTAAACATTTAAATCTAATTATAGAACTGACTGTTTGTGGTGTTAATAGTGATCAAAGCCAGCGTGCTGTCAGCTCATGATAAAGGCACACACGCAGTTGTCCTGGTGAAGGTGAGGAAGGTGTTTCGTTCTGGAAAACTGCCCCTCTCCCAGGGCACACACAGTCTCTATCCGCTCTCCTGGACCAGCCGTGGCTGCACCTGTCCCATCCTCAACCCAGGTATAGCACCCAACATCTATTTGGCTCATGGCTTTGATTTAGTCATGTTCGCCATTAGAGAAGTGACTTTTGTGTCTCCATCTTTAGGTGGGAACTATCTACTGGCAGGTCCTGAAGATGTTGACTCAGGACGGCTACTGGTCACCATGCAGAGTCTAGTAGTCCTCTGGACCCCCATCCTGGGCTTTCAGGTCACAGAAGCACTGCATCAGGGCTGCTTATGAGTGTGACTTTACCCAAATGTACAGTAGCTCAACACTGCCCAAACTTGAAAGCCCTCATTATGCCAAAGCAGGCAGCCGGATCCTAAATGGACCATGACCGCCAGATGCAGCTGAAGTGGAATGAGGGTAGTTAGCAGAAACAAGATTCATGGAGAAATCGCATGGCAACGTGCACTGAATAGCCACTTCAAATAACTGTAATTGTCATACAGCACCTCTTGAGCAAGGCTCTTAAAAATAACTCTTTATCTTGTTGGCTGTTGCCTTGTGGACATTGAAGAACATGGATACGCCATTCATAAGACTGAACGAATTGCTTCTGTACTCATTTCTCTGTAGTTTCTAGATTATCCTCTTCAAAAATTAGTTTCTTGAAGATGATAAACGCAAGCCAGTGAATCCACAGGACATTTTTGAGATTCATTCACACTTATTTTATTTGCTTCTCTTACTACATTTCAGTCAAGCTTTTTTTTAATATATATTTGAACATCACACAATTGAAAAATTAAAAACTAAAGGTACAGTCTGATTTAAATTCTCCTAGTGCTTATGCATGATTTGAACTCCATATCTTTTATTAAAAGATTTTTGAGAAACCGATACATCACCGATGAAAAGATCATTTTGTTTCTTGTTTAATCAAAATAAGAAAATTCACATTAGGCTTTGAATGACATGTCAAACTCAAACAGTCAATCTAGGATAAACAAATGTCATTGATTGAATATATCAATAAGCCACATAATCTTAAACATTTAGAAGTTATAAAAAGGATCTGATATAAGCACAATTTTTAAACTTTGTTTATTATTAGCATGTGTTGAAAATGGATCTAGAAACAGCCCTCAGTGTTAAAATACTTCAACTGAACGAACCTACTACTCTTTGGAACAACAGATCTTTGCATATTCTTACTAACACAGAAGATCTACTCTTTTATAATGTGTTGTTTTGCCATTTTAATCGTTTAACGTCAACAAATTATGTATTTTTATCAGCAGATGACAGGTAAGGCTACTGGTTTACTTACTCACACCCCCTAATGTCTGTACTTAGTCTGCAACCTCGGGATACATGCTTTCCAACACATCAGCAACAGAACATCTCTTCATCATAAAATTGTTTAATCATGTTCTACAACAAAACAGCACATCAAATGTTTGTTTTGTTTATTCAATCTCCAATGCCAACTGGCCTTTGATCTGTTGTAGCACACAAGTCAAACAAGCAAAGCTTAGGTTGTGGAGCAAATAATAACCAGAAAATACAAAACCGGACGGTTCAAATGGCAGCTAATGTTTCACAGGCCAAGTGCAAACTGACTCGTACAGATCCTCATTTCTTCATAGGTCCCTTAAGTGCATGTTAATGTCATTTGAATATTTGATTCACAAAACCTGACATTTAAGGGCTTCCTGCATCTCTGTGCATCATGCAGTTAGGTGGAGTGCATCGATCCAGTGGCATAGTAAGATATTATCTCTTCATACTCAAAAGCTGAGCTGTCTTTGCTGTGAGGTGTGAAGGGAATGAAGCCAAAATAATATTAGCTAGCTGCTGGGTTTTCTGTGGTTGCTGGTGTGGACTCAGGAGAGGATGTAGGGACAGAGTCAGAGGGTGCATTATCCGCCCCACCAGAGGGGGCGCTGTCATTGTCATCTTCCTGAGGGTAGAGCTCAGGGTACTTCTGCATACACTCCTGCATACTCCGGAAGTTTTCCACACAATCTGAACCCTTTACCTCCTCTTTACTATAGTGGAAACAAGAAAAGGCATCCTTGAACTGCTGTCCACAAGGGCCACTGGCCATACCGCCCAAACACGGGCAGTTCCAGTTTATATCACCATTAGGGAGAATAAGACCTGAGGGATCAAATGAAATGAGTATCTTAGACACAAGATAAGGCATATTTCTTGCTAAACTACATGATAATTCTTTACTCAAGGATTAATATATTAGTTCATAAACTTACCGTGATCCTCATATGGATCATTTGGATCATCTTCGATAAGCTCAGCATTACTGGGTGCTTCGTGATCCTCCTTGGTGACAAATATGATGCGATCTTTACCTAGTGAGAGACAAGAAGGATGTTATACACAATGTTATCAAATGTTTTAGGGGGGATCAAACAACCACCCACTGAATATTATATGTTAACTGACCACTAGACCAGTGTTATTATTGTTAAAAACAAAAATATTCATTTATGTAACCGAATTAAAGCTCAAATTAAATTAAATAAATATGAAATGTTACATTAAATATACAAATGCTGACTTGGCGATTAACTGAAAAATGTTTATGTACAACAACAACAATAAATCGTAATAATAACAATAATAATAATGTAATTAACTATTAAAGCTAAATGGAAATATTAAAAACAAAAACTACTAGAAATATCACAAAATTATTAAAACAAACTAAAATTCAAATGAAAACTGAATATATAAATAAACAATAAAATACATTACATATTAATACTAGTAAATAATATTAAAATGAAATGAAAATGAATGAAAACTTTTTTATTATTAGATTTAAATAAATCTAACATTCTAACTATTGCAATTTTGTATGTTTATGTTCATATTACATCATATTTTTTTATATAACTCAGAATGTGTTCATAATTAATAAATTAACCATTTGGTGGACTTTAGGTTATGAGCTCCCCGGGTTATGACCTTGCAGGCACCTGCTTCATGTAGGGTGCCACAACATGGCTATGCTGGCTGAAGAACTACATCAAAATAAATCAGATATAGGACTCATGGAAAACGTATTAAACTACACTAGAGATATATGATCTTTTATTGAGCGCTTGCGGACTCAAGCGGTTAACTAGAATTTTCATCTTTAATTTAACCAATAATCAGTAATTCATCACTAAACTCACAACACACAAGCAATTTAAGATAATATAACACCACACATCTGAAAAGAATGCTTTGCAGCTCATAAATATATTTAAATAACTCATAGACAGTACTAAGCATGGCTGGTGAGAGTGACTTTTAAGGGCATGAGCATTAGCTGCACCGCTAAACGACAGTGAAAGATGGGTATAAAATGGGTTTAAACGGTCCGAGTCAGTTCAGGCATACCTTCCTGCTTGCAGTACGACATGTCCGCTGACAGATCCGTCTAATCGCCGTTTAACCGATCAATGAATCTCAAACACCGGCACAAATGATCAATCCGCGCGGCCGTTACATCCACTCCAGCATGGAGGCAGCGACAGCGACCATGTGAGGTCACAGCCGGGTTGTATCAAAATAAAAGTCTTCATGACATTCAAAATAAAAGTAAAGGAACCTAGAGTGCTGGAACTATGAGTCAATGGGGTTTTTGAATGGGAGTTTAGTTAAATCCCCTAAAATAAGGTCCGTGGTTCACACAAGCTCAAGATACTTTCACGTTTTATTCTAAGACAATAAACACACCAGCTACACCCCACTCGTGATTTTTTTTTAAAACTGTTACCTTTCTTAAAAAAGACGGTTGCTAACAAGTTGCTAAATGGGACTACAGGCGCTGTCGGAGACATATAACGTCATCACGCCGAACAGTCTATCAATCTACAGTATATTCCATAAAGTTCAGATGAACTGTAATTTACACATTAAGGATGTTGTTTGCTTTTTTGAAAACCCAAACAAATCTTTAGAATCAACTGTTAACTGTCTTATCCTTGTGGCAAAGATCTATTTTCACAAACAGAGATTTCTTAAGAAATAAAATACCTACTTTTATAGATTTCTTATGCGAAGTAGAACATTTAATTAAGTCACTAAGATTAATTAATAACAAAAAAATGTATATCTTCTGAGGAGATTTGATGAGATCTTTCATGTACATTGATTAATACTTGGTTTGATGTATTTTTTTGTCTTTTTATTATTATTATTTTTGTTGTTGTTGTTTATAATCCTCTTTTCTTTACTTGTTCTGTTCCTGCTTTTTTTCTCTCTCTCTTCTCTTCCATTAATTCAAATGGCTTTGGATGTATTGTTAATACATTTTATGTGATGTATGCTAAGTTGTATCACATTAATGTCACTTTTGAATTTGCAATGAAAAAAAATACAGTATATTCCAATAGTAGTATAATTTATAGTACAATGAATTGTAGAATAACCTATTAAAAGGTTTCCGCTTTTTATATTGTTGTTTGACAAGGTGTTTTTTTTTTTCCGCGAAATGCAACACAATTCATCGGACCATAGGTAAACTCATATGATTAGTCCATGTAAACACCACATTTACCGGCTTAGTCACGGTAAAAGTAAAACTTGAACGATGCATAGTGCTTAAAGCCACGTGAAAATGAAATGGCCAGAAGCAGCTGTTAGAAAACATATAGATTGAGGATTTTCTAGAACCAAGGATAAAATAACATTTTGTGTACCCATCCTAACAAAACGATAGCTGAAATTTGGTACTTTAACTAAAATAAGTTTAATCTTACCATATCCAAAAACTCCCTCACTCTGCCGTTATTAAATAGATTAAATGCACTAGAATTTCACTGAATAGTGGAGACACGTTTTTAATTAAAATATTCATATTAATCAAATATTTTTTCACTTTTAATGCACATTATTTCGAAATGTAGGCTACAGAATATGTGCTTTCATATGTCTTTTAGTTATGATTATTTCCTTTATTCACTATACTATATTTTACTAATGTCTCTTTTCAATTTTAGTTTGGCTCTCGTTTTGGTGGGGGTGGGGGTGACGTCGAAGGCGAGCGACGGCGGTGCTGTAGTTCGTTTAGAGCATAAGTTTAGCTTTTAAATTCTGGCGCTTTTATTTTGGCTTCAGAATTCAGTTATATTATTTTGTGAAGATTATCTTTATTGATGGATAAACCGTGTAAGTTTCATGAACTATGATTGAACACAGAGCTTTTTTTTTTTTTTTTTTTTTTTTTCCCATAATCCAAAAGCCTATGGAAAAATCCCATTGGGTTTTTGTCGAGGGAACCAGTGTCATGCTAACAGCCGATCCGCCTACAAAGTGACGTCATAGCTCCCCCCACTTCTCTTGACCGAGCAAGTGATTCATTTTTAAAGTTTGCAACTTTTCAAATGATTATGTACAGATTATACTGTTTTTTCCTTTTTCAAGACCCAGACTTCAGCCTTTTAAAAACTATGAAAATGCATCTACAAACAAGATTATTTATTTATTTATTTTTTTAAAAATCCAGTGTAGTGGAGTGGAATAAACAAGCTGCCAGTGTTTACATTATGAAACTGGTTTATTTAAATAATAATAATACATTTTTTACAAATTATATCATGCAGTTGTGTGTCTGAAAAGGCTGTTTATTTGGCCCAGTAAAGTTTAAGAAAAACACAAAATGTATTTGTCAAGAATATCAAAATGATTTGCAGTACAGTTTCAACCATAGCAGCCACTTTTATTCATGTCTTATTCTTTTAAAAAAGCTTGTACTGGAAATCTCAGTCTCAGGAGACTGAACAGTTGCAGTTATTTTACTGTCATGTCCTCAGACTTCACCGACAGCTTGTCAGGAAACAGTCTTCATGCTGTATTTTACTAATGAACCCGAGGCACCTGAGGTGCACTACAGCCCTGTGCTTTTCTGCTGACACCTTTTTACCTGCGTACACCTAATTACAGAAGACACATACTGAGAAAAACAAACTGGGCCTAATATTTATATTGATATGCAATAAGTTGCATTGTTGTGAGCTTTTATACTTTTTTTAAACAAAAGGTTTGTGGGGGGTTAAAAGTGTATTATTGATTATTAACTAACTGTTAAAATTGGTGTAGAAACAATTTTCTCTTAGAGCTTGCTAGTAAATATCACAAATAATTACAATAAATCGGCTAGTAACACATTTAACTCAATTAGGCCTAAACGTGAAATTTTGAAGTAGAAAGACTAAAATAATATTTTATTGTAAAACGTTTTCCAATAATATTTGTTTCACTTGTAACTTTTAAAAATATGTATTTGTTTTTATGCAGTATAGCTGTTTTGTAACACTAGATTTTGGTATCAGTGTACCACTAGGTGGCAGCATATGTTGATTATCACTGTTTAGCTTACTGACAGCGATTATTCAGTGGTAGTAAACAAACATCAGCTTTCTGTGGTTGCGTTTTTAATAAATAAGTAAAATAAAATGGATACTGTAAGTGTTTGCCCTTCAGTCACAGTTTTGTGTAGAGCTTGTATCAGCTCATCTGGTTTTGGCATGGAGAGATGCTAAATTAAATTTGCACGAGGGAGGAAATGATGTCACACCTATCGCCCTCTTATGTAAATACGTATTAAACACTATCTGATGATTAACATTTACATTTAGTCATTTAGACGCTTTTATCCAAAGCGACTTAACAGATCGTTATTTAATGTAAATTGAAATGCTTACAAATGTGATTAAACTTTCAGTTAATTTGATCATGTACTTTTTTTTAAAATGCTTCAAATTATTTTGATAAAATGCATTACAATGATTAAAATCATTTATAAATAATTAACAAACATTACATAGGCTAATGCTTAACGGATCATTAATTAATGTTACAAATGCCAATAAACTTTCAATTCATAAGATCTTGCACTTTTTAACAAATATACAAATGATTTTAAGTAAGGAATAATTGACGACGGGCCGTTGAATTATTAGAAAAATAATGCACACCCGAGGTGGTGATGCGGCCAAGACGTGAAGCGGAGACTTCGATCAGAGGATATATTTAAAGGGATTCGTCCAGGTTTTGCTATTGTGAGTGGGATTATTTCTTCCGCATCTCATCCAACGTGTCTTTTGCTGGTTCTAAACGTCATTTTAAAGTTGGTAATGGAATCTTGTGCCGTTGATAGCATTCTAATGCAGTTATTAATGAAGTTATTAGAAAGAGAGCGAGAGAGAGAGACACACACAGAGAAGGAGAAAGAAAGAGAGAGAGAGAGAGAGAGAGAGAGAGAGAGAGAGAGAGAGAGAGAGAGAGAGAGAGAGAGAGAGAGCTTGTGTGAATTAGGCTAACGTTACCCCTGTGCGTCCCTCAACAGTGTTCTGCAGCAGCGTCTCTAAACAGCGCTGTTATTACCTCGCAAGTGAGAAATGTCATGTGTATTTACTTTCGGAAAATCGTCTGTCATGTTGTTGTTTTTGTGAGTCCTGTAATTTCCGTTATTACAGTTTTACTATGCGAAGTGATATGGAACTGTAATGCGGTCAAGAGAGCTGCCTGGAACTACTTTCGCCAGAATCAGATTCAAGCGTTCAGCGGCCCCGTAGTATAACAGAAATTATACAATGATTACAAGTTTATTTGTTAATGTACTTCTGAATTCTAACAAACTCATTAAACTTCAGTTCACATATTACCTAATTTTCTTTCTTTTTTTCCCTTCTTTTTTTTTTCATTTACAAATGTTGTGAAAATAATTAATTAGTCATTTTAACCACTTGTCAAACTTTTCATGTTAACATTAGTGATGAACTCATAATCACAGTCTGTAAAGGTTGCATATTTGGTCTTTGTTTGACTTGACTACTGTTTTCACATCTTAACAAATCATTTATTAATTATTTGTTCATGTTTTTGTAGTACCCAATCTAAAGTTGAGACCATTTATCATTTGTAAATGTTTCTAAACTTTTTTTCAGTATATTTCTTGGCACTGGACTTTTAACTGTTGTAACAGTGTTTGTGTAAAGGGTGGTAAGTTAGCCTAAGTTTATCTAAACTTATCTGCTTGCTAAAGACTACACACATTGTAATTTGAGTGCAAAACATGCTTTTATTGTCTCAACACTAATATTAGTATACTATTTTGTACCATTAAACAGAATATTCCTTGAGTCATTTATCAACAGGAGAAAATACATTTTTCAAGAAAATCCTTTATTTATCTTTTATCAAAACAATGTAATATGTATAAACAGATTGAACCATGTTGTTGACCCCTCAACCCTTAAACCTACCCACACCACCAAACCTGTCCCTAACCCATATCACACCCCAATAGCAGCAAAAGTGTTGTACATTTACAAAAGCGTTTAAGAATTTTATAACATCTGTTAAAATCATTTGTAGATTTTCAAGATGTGCATGATCATATGAATTAAAAGTTTAATGGCAATTGTAAGCATTTTAATTTTCGTTAAATAATTATCTATTAATCATTATAGGTAATGTTTGATAAGTTTATTAGTCAACATTAACAGGCACATTATCTCATGTTTTAGCTATGTGAATATATATATTAACTAATGATCCATTAATTGATTTATTAATGAAAGTTATTATTAAGTGTTACCATCTTCTGTATAGATTACATGACAATAATGACTGCTAAAAATTCAGCTTTGCCCCTTTGACCATAAGAAATTTCTTTCAAATGCATTTTAAAAATATAATTTACCATAAACTTTTGATTGGTAGTGTAATTTAATGTGTGTGTGTGTGTGTGTGTGTGTGTGTGTGTGTGTATATATATATATATATATATATATATATATATATATATATATATATACATTATTTCAGAACACCTTTTTTAAAGATATGAAACAAAATGTTAGGGTTTGGAATGCCATCAGAGCTATTCCTTTAAAACTTTTTCTGAGCTTGTGTGGTCAGCTTAGCTGTAATTGGAAAATTTCTGGTTATAGAAAGGCGCTTTTAGGATATGATGAATATGACAGATAATTATAGCGTTCTAATGCTAGAATCCCTTGCTTTCATTTACAAAACAGCTATATTGTGTGTGTAAAATAAATAGGGCATTCTTGAATTTATTGAAGCTGTGTAGGCGATCTGTTACTTGGAGCAGTCTTGCTCGTTGACTGCATCAGAATGCTTATGTAATTGTTGTCTGTGTTGTTTTTACTCCTGTTGGAAGCGCTGGTCAGACTATCTTTTTTTGTGATTTGCTTTGTGTAGATGCAGGCTGAATAGCTGTTAATTCTTAAAAACCCTTTCAGATCATGTAATAGGCTGCTTAATTCCGTCTAAAGCAAGCAGTTAAAGCGAAGGCAGATTTTCACAGATTGGTGGGTGGCTGCCTGGCAGTCTCACACTTTGCCTTTCTTCATAAAGCCCCAATCCCCAGACATTGCCTCATGCATGCTCGGTTCCATTCTTCATGATCTGTCCACAGTGTTTGTTATCCAACCAGTGTAAACCAGAGTAAACCAGGCCATTGTGGATGGACTGTTGTTTTGTCAAAAAAAAAAAAAAAATATTATACGTGTCGTATGGATAAATGCATTAAAATTCACGACCAAAAAAGAGAAACATTTTTGTTTCTTCATAAGAATCTTCTAGTGGACAGTTCTTAAAAGATCCACTTCATTTAAACCAACATTTGAATGTTTTTCCACTATAAAGAACCTTTTGTTCACTGGAAAGGTTCTGTGGATGTTAAATGTTCTTAATGGAACCATTGATGCCAGCAAAAAAATCTTATTTTTTTAAGAGTGTGCTTAAATAGTTCAATACTTAAACAGTAAATAACCTAAAGTCTGAAAATGAGGTTGGAGACCTTTATTTTTATTCTCTCGCCCAATGAACTTTTACCACAATTATAAATATAATTATCAGGTCTCCTTTTCCTCAACCTTTACAATAAAAATGAAATTGCTTGGGTCTTGCCATCAGATTAGTCTGGGCTCTGAAGTGTTTTAATTTTCTTCATCTTTAACCCAACCCAGCTCTCCATTTGCTCTATTCTCAATATAATTTAAGTAGTAGTGTTTTTTGCTTAGGGCTGTTAAGGAATTTATTAAAAATGAACTTGAAAGAAATAACTCAGAGAATCAGTGCTCCCCATGACCTGTATTTAATTCTCCCTTGTCTTGAAGCAGCATGGGGTCAGCTAATATTTTATAGATTATAGCAGAGTTCTATAGTGCCTGTGGCATTCCATGTTCTTTTGCTCAGTCTGCACCAATAGTCTGAAAGTCTGAAAGAGAGAATGTCCTGTATATTCATAAAAGCAGAACATAATGCTATGACAAATCCAAAGATATTCAGGTGGCCGACATACAACACTAGCAGAGACCTCAAGCCATCATCAAGAGTTATTGATTGTGTTTTTTGTCTTTACAGCAACTGCCTGTTCTCAGTGTATTTATAATGAATGGACAAAACATTTGTTGTCTGTGTGAGAAAAACATGTGATGATAAAATGTTTTTAAGCTGTACCTTTTGATTTTTTTTTCATAGCACGGCATTTATTCTGTCACATACCTATTATCTAATCTATTGAGGTGTCTTTCTTGTGTATTGAAGTGTAATCATTTTCTCTGAGCTAGAACTTTATAGGGCAACTGATGAAATCTTTGATATAACAGGAAGACGTGTCTGTCATAACCTGTTAAATCATTCACAGCTGCATAAGCGTTGATGAAATCAGCATCAGAGGGCAACTGTAGATAACCTCTTTTTGCTTGGTCCTGCTTTCCTCTCTTATTGCCAACTATTGTGAGTTTTGGTCCTATTTATCCGTTTCTTAAATGTGCTGTGCCATTTAGGCCAGCCTGGTTCATAATCCATATTCTGGGGTTGAGATCTACAGTATGTGAGTTTTCAGGAAGAAGAAAAGAATAACATAGACCAGCAATCAATAAAACAGGTGGTGGAATATGGGTCAAACAAACTTTTTACAAACTGTAAAAAAAAAATAGCTGTAAAAATACAGGAATTTTCCTATAATAAGGCACCGTTCTTTCTAAATACAGTTGAATACTGTGAATGATGATAGCTTTGCGGAACAAATTATTAATTGCAAACTACTGTTTAATTTTATGGTATAAAACGACATGTTCCGGAGTTTTCCTCATCTCCTACTTAAAGGGATACTCCACCCCAAAATGAAAATTTTTTCATTAATCACTTACCCCCATGTTGTTCCAAACCCGTAAAAACTCTGTTCATCTTCGGAAAATAATTTAAGATATTTTGGATGAAAACCAGCAGGCTTGTGACTGTCCCATAGACGGCCAAGTAAATTACACTGTCAAGGTCCAGAAAAGTATGAAAGACATTGTCAGAATACTCCATCTGCCATCAGGGGTTCAACCGTAACATTATGAAGCGACAAGAAAACTTTTTGTAAGTGAAGAAAACAAAAATAATGACTTTATTCAACAATTCCTTTGTCAACAGTCTCCTCTGTGTCTCTCCATATCACCATATGCTGCGTATGCTCTTCTGTATCAGCCGCGCAAAAAGGATGCTAACTTACTTGGCAGTCTATGGGACAGTCACAGGCCTCCCAGTTTTCATCCAAAATATCTTAAATAAGTGGTTACCAACTTGGTAGGGTGTTGCTATGTGGTTGCCATGGTGTTCTGATTGGTTGCTAACTTGGTAGAGTGTTTCTGTGTGGTTACTATGGTGTTCTGGTTGGTTGTGTGGTTGCTATGGTGTTCTGATTGGTTGCTAACTTGGTAGGGTGTTTCTGTGTGGTTGCTATGGTGTTCTGATTGGTTGCTAACTTGGTAGAGTGTTTCTGTGTGGTTACTATGGTGTTCTGGTTGGTTGCTGATTTGGTGGGGTGTTGCTATGTGGTTGCTATGGTGTTTTACGGTGGTCTTTAACTTGCTATAGTGTTGCTATGTGGTTGCTATGGTCTTCTGGTTGGTTGTTAACTTGGTAGGGTGTTGCTATGTGGTTGCTATGTTGTTGGGGGTGGTTACTATCATAGTTAAGGGGCTTTGCTATGTGGTTGCTATGGTGTTCTAGGGTGTTGCTGTTTGTTTGTTATGGTGTCCTGCATGGTTGCTAGGGTATTGCTATGTAGTTGCTATTGCAGTTCTACAATTTGTTAATGTGATTGTTATTGTGAGTCCAGGGCTTTGCTCTGCGGTTGCTTTAGTGTTCTGGATGGTTACTATGGTGTTCTGGGTGGTTACTGGGCTGTTGCAACCGTGGGTCCCAGGGTTTTGATATGTGGATTCTGATGAGGTACCAGGGCTTTGCTAATGTAAATAGCTGCTGTGGGGTTCTAGATGGTTGCTAGGGTGTTGCAGTGTGGATGCTTTGCTGTTCTTTGTTCTTAAAGAGTTGCTATGGGTGCTAAAGTGTTCTGGTGGTTGCTAGGCTGTTGCTATGGTGTTCTGATCTCTTTGAAAACAAATAGCACACCTCTTTTCAGCAAAGCAGAATGTTAACATTGATATTTGTCATGCAAATAGTGCAAGTTGGATTACTGTCGTCATTAAGTTAAGTGTGATCCAGACTTGAAAAACGGATCCAATGTTTGAAGAACACTGTTAACACTGAGTTTCCTTATTTATGACACAGAAGAATGAGCTGAATTCTGAGTTTTATTTTCTACTCCCACTTACAATCCAGACAGCCATCTGTCCAAGACAAAGAGGAACGCTGAGCTCATCAATCTCTGTGTTAGTGCTGTTCTCCGCTAATCTGAGACCCAGCTGAATCGTTCTCATAGAATGGAAAGGTTAAGGTCTTTTTAAGGACAACAGTTCGCAGATGAATGTATGCCAATGTCCCTCAGAGCCACCGAATCCCTTGAGAAAGTGGGACAGAGTTGTGGAACACAGATAGTCACATGAGGGCATTTGATCCTTGCTGCTTCCAAAGAGATTGGTTTACCACAAAGTGATCATTAGTTACAATGGGTTGCAAGCAGAGACTGTGCTACTGGACATGTGTATCTCTTTCATGATCTCTGGATAGTCGACAACAGATGAAAAGAGCATCACATTAGCTCATAGTCATCATGAAAACACTGTTTACTAGAGTGTTGCTATGGCATTTCATTGCAGTTGCTAAGGTATTCTGAGTGGTTGTCAGTGTACTGAATGGTTGCCAGGGTGTTACTATGTGCAGTGTTGGGTAAATTACTTACAAAATTGCAGTTCGTTACTGATTCCAAATAACATGACAAAAATTGTAGTTAGTAATCAGTTACTACTCAGCACTGTGGTTTCTGTAGTGTTCTGGGTGGTTACTAGGATGTTACTGTGTGGTTGCTATCATAGTACCAGGGCTTTGCTGTGTGGTTGCTATTCTAAATTAATCTTACTTGAATTTTTGGGGCTTTTAGTTCATGTCATTAACTTTGAAGCTATTGGCCAATAAAAAGGACTAGCATTTTGATATGTTCCACCCTAATTTCCTGTTTCAGAAAGTCAGCACAGGAACAGCCAAGTGCCTTTAACACTCTCACTTGTACCTTTGACCTAATTGAAATCACTTGGACTGCTTTAATTTATTGTGCAAGACAAATCTAGACACATTACACAGGCATAATTCCTCACATCCCCTCCCCGCTGACCCTTTGGTACAGTCGGTCCTCGGGTGGCTCTGTTCTGTAGTTTTAGTGCTCTGGCTTCAGTTCACTGGGAACTTGAAGAGACGTTGGGTTTGTCAGTGGAGGGTGTTGAGCCACCGGCGCCGGCACTCACTGTAATTTTTCCTTGTCTGTGTATTGTGTTATGACCCAGGAAACTGTTTTGTGTGTCAGCATTAAACATTTAAGAGCATACAAGTATACACATAAAAACTTTGATTATAGACTGGCCTCTTACCACCATTGGTTTGAAATAGGGTATTTTGGGTAATAACAGGGTTCATTTCCTGATGTCCACTTACAGTGTTGGTCACAGTTTTTAAGCAAAAATAAAATATACACTGCAGTTAAAAAAGAAACTAGTCTCTTATGCTCACCAAGGCTGCATTTATTTGATAAAAATGCAGTAAAAATAGTAATAGACTTTAGTATATTTTCAAAAGCTGAATTTTCAGCATCATTATTCCAGTCTTCATTGCCACACGATCCTTCAGAAATTATTGTAATATGCTGATTTCTTATTATTATCAATGTTGAAAACAGTTGTGCTGCTTAATATTTTTGTAGAATCCATGATACATATTTTTCAGGAATTTTTTTGTGAATGGAAATTTCAAAGAGAGAGTGTGTGTGTAGGTCGCTCTGACCTATAGGCTTAAATGGACAGTTTTTTATACTTTGCCTTGATGCTTTTATAAAAATGTCAAGAAGGTCAATAAAACAATTATCAGTCAGCAATCCCAATTTTCCTCAATGGCAATTGCTAATTGCAAATCTAAATTAAGCCCTGCTCTCTTACAACATTGTGGAAACAGGGTGTTTCAACACCACACACAACACCTTTGGCCATTTATAGCTCTTTTTGCCTGAAGCAACTGTTTTTAATGTGTAATGTGGGCTGTTACATGTTATTGTATTCATCTGTTTGATATCAGTTGGTAAAAGTGTCTTCATAGCACATTAAGCTCTTTTATTTCAAAGGATCCATTAAAATGAGATTTTTCATTTATTCAAATAAAATATTCTACTTCTGCATGCGTTTATTGGTGTTTGAGGCATTTTGGCTTGTTTTGAATGTCCCCAGTAACCCTGAGACAGATGAGACACACAAAAAAAAAAAAATACTGTATCAGTGTTAATTTCGTTGACGGATAATTTTCGTCATAATTTTCGTTAACTAAATTTTTTCAAGACGATAATGAACTTAAACTCTTTTTGAATGACAAAAACTATGACGTAAATCTTTTGACATTTTCGTCAATGACATTTTCGTTTATTTATAGAAATAAATATGTCTGCTTGAAAGAATGAAGAATATGGTAAACAAGTTGCCATAAAGAATGCAGAATTAGCCTATATAACCATTGGTATTTAATTAAAAAGAAGACCATGTTCTTGTTATTTATGAGAAGTGGTTTTATTTAATTTAACATAAAGGCATGTTGTGTGTCACCGCAGTTAAATCGATGTCTGTCATGATAAAACCTTAATACCAAACCTATATAATGAGTTTGGAAATTTTAAAGAAATGCTTAATAAATGCAGCGTAACTAAACTTGTTAGATTTTAGCTGACTAAATTTACTGTCGATTTAGTCGACTAAAATCTTATGATATTTAGTTGACTAAAACTAGACTAAAACTAAAAACAATTCAGATGACTAAAATATGTCTAAAACAAAAGACTATGACTAAAACTAAATCAAAATTAACACTGTACTGTGTATAAAAAGCCACATAGGAGTGATTCAAGCCGATAGTTCGTCTCATACGGTTCTTGCAGCTGTCTAAATGGACAACATCTGAACCCAATAAACTCTGTAAAGCGCAGACACAGACTTCATTTGTGGAAGATAACTTTTTTATTATTATTTTTTAATCTGGCTTTACCTGTGAGACTCTGTGGGGTTGCATTTTATCCACCCTAGCTAAATAAACCCACTGTGAATTTACTTTTGCTTCAAATCTTGGGTCTCACTAGACAGCTTTGTTTTGGAGACTTGAAGCTTTTTGCCCTAAAACTACTTGACCTGATTTTCCTCAGTAACCAAATCCACTGGATAAACTCCAGGTTTTGTATTAATTTTCTGTCTACATGGAAACGTTTAATTTAAAATGTATCAGATCACCATAACATGATGTTACAATTTGTGTACAATTGGAGTTACCACCTGTATTTGTTGCTTCATTCACAGTGTTTGAAAAAAAAGTTTGAACTGAAAGGAAAACGAGTGTTTGTACATGAGCGCACAGGGTAATTACAAAGCTCTTATGTAACCCCTCATTTCAGAAATACTATTTTGGGTATAAAAACAAAAAGTGCTTTGAGTTTTGGAGAAACTGATGAGACGGGCAATTTGTCATGCCAATACCTGTTTTCAAGACACTGTGGTTATTATTGCTCATGTTTCCCACAGTTTTTACTACTGCAGATTCTTGTTTCTCCCACTAAACGTTTCCTTCATGTGATGCTATAATGGATCTGGTTAGAAAAGACTTTTGTATGGCTTAAGTGTTTCTAAAAGGCAGTTTGAGTTTTTTAGCTCTCACATTCTTCTCATGTGTGTGCATGATGTTTGGCTGGATTAGACAATATACACTGTTTGGACAAAGTCATTTCATTGCATTAGATTATAAAGTATCAAAATAATTATTGTTAACCAGCACATTAACTTTGAACGTGATCCACTTAAGTTTGACAACCAGAAAGAGTCCAAAATGGTAATATGGTAATGGTAAAAATGCAGTAAAAATGTTTTTAAATATTTATTGTTTTAATTTATATATTGTTTCATTTTTTATATAAAATGTATAAAGCATCTATCTATCTATCTATCTATCTATCTATCTATCTATCTATCTATCTATCTATCTATCTATCTATCTATCTATCTATCTATCTATCTAATGCGTATGTGTGTGTATGTTAGAAAATTTAATCACATTCAGACAAATTTACAGTTTTTCTCAGTCGCTTTAGTGCATTTCTCAAATCATCCTTAATATTTGCAAAGAAGTACGTGCATTTCTCAAACCTGAGACTTAAGAAGCCTTGAGAGTTTCTCAAAGACTGTAACTTACTCAAAACCTTTAGATAGTCTCTCAAAAGTAAGTATTTACATCAATAAACATATCAGTGCCGTCAGAATGAAAAGTCCTTGTGTCATTGTTCACAAACAAGATAGTCAAAATGCTTAGTCATGGTGTCAATATAACAGTGCCCTCTGTAAGTATTACCTGCTGTAAACTATGGTAGCAGTTTGGATGACAGTTACTGTATTGAAATGCAGAAGGCTGCACTTCTGTATGCCATGTAGCCATTTCAAAAGTACAAATTTACACAGTGTGGGATATTGATTGAAAGAGACTGGATAGGATTTACAGTTACACTTTTACTAGTGGTCTGACAAAACACACACACACACACACACATTACAATGTCATTGTGATATAGAAAAGAAAAAGAAATATGGGCACAAAGGCGAAAATACAAAATTAGAAAGTCCATTGTCAGAATTTGAAACTCTTGTGTTGTCCTCTGTCTATATTCTTTCCAATTGAAGGTTCATGAGATGCACCTTTGAGCTATTTCAGAGAACTGGTTTATCATTAGCTGATCTACATTCTCTTCATTAGTGAAAGTTAAGATTCACTTGCACAATTCATGGTGAATTTAGAAAAGACTATAAGAAATGTGTAGAAAAATGCTTGGCAGTTTTTGACAACTAGATCTTATACAATGAGCCACTGAGAAAAACTGTAAGAATGGTTAAAGGGTCTGATTACTTTATTGAGCTGATGAATGTCACATTCAACATATTTATTAGTCTGTTTGATGTTTGGTTAGTGTAAGCACAATAGATATGATGGATTTGGTTTGTGTGAGTTGCACTTTTGCTGATTTGAAGGATTGAAACAGAATCAATCACCTGACAGAATCTGACCTTGTGTTCCCTGGCATTTCTCTTTCATTTTAATGCATAACATATTGTCACACAACGTTCCCTTTGCACAGTTTGGCTTGTTATACATCATGACTTGATCATTTATACATTAAATTGATTGCTTTGAAAAAAATTGTTCAAGACATGTAATGTATTGTAAATTATTTCTGAATGTCTTTGAATTGTACAGGGGGTATGTGGTGGTGTGGATGAGGTCATATTTACCATAGCATGAACTGCATCACCTCACTGAACTGTACTTCTATTTCCAGCAGTGTCAACATCAGCAGGTTCATCTATAGCTTTCCCCAAGCACCTACACTTTTGTTGTTTTGTACATTTCCCTGTACCGTCCCTGGTTTAAATTTAGTATGTTTTTATGTCTCTGTTTGTGTTTGTAGACTGCTGTAATCTTTCAAATCTGGACTTATTCTGGTTTTCATTTGAGCTTCAGTTTCAATCGAATTCCATCCGCACTCTCGGGCCCCCCGGGGCCTCCTCATCATGTCTGAGCCCTAATAGAGGTGCACCTGGCCTGTTTGCGGAATTCCGCACACGGGGTGGAACAATGCTCAGCGGTTCTTTGTTCCCAGTGGAGCATCCGAGCACCGCGGCGCGGGCCGTGTGAAGACCTGAGGGGGGAGCGAGGGGGTTTGAGTGGGTGTGTGGGGGGGTCTGCTCTCTGAACTTACTCTGTGAAAGTGATCTCTGACCTTTGATATCCAGAGAAGAACAACAAACATGACGTTTGTGGTATGACAGATGTCTAATGTTGATAAACCGTTCAAAGACTGATTGTGCTTCTGCTGTACACTGTATTATGCAATGTTTAGAGGTGCTGCACCTTCTTTTGTTCCATTTCTGAGCACTAGATCTGAGAGCTTTTATAGTCTCTCATGTTTCGTATTATAGTAACCTGAAATAACCTTCAAAGTGTTTGCTGCAAAAATTGTGCGTGTGTGTGTGTATAGAGTATATCTGAAAGTAATCTGTTTACTTAAAGATGACTTGAAAATATAAGCATAAAATACATTTAAGAATTTAACTTTTTTTTATTTTTAAATAATTAAATTCAAAGGTCTTCAATCTTTGTTTGGACTACAGTTTATTTAAAAAAGTTTCAAGTTCAAGTTTATTTATTATTTTGGAGGAACTCTCCTTTTAAGGTAATGATTCACCCACGGATGCATTTAGGTAATGAAAAATACAAAATGCTAATGATATTTTATGTCTTTATGAACACATGGCTGATTAAGCTCTATGTAATATGAATTCATAATGTCTTCGTTTTAAGGCATAGTGCCAGAGGTCCTGATTAGCATAAGCCCAAAGTTGTCACTGTCAGACATGATTAGTATTCCTCTACTGTTTGGTAGTAAAGCCAGCTTCTGTGCCACAAGCCACGTGGCAAGTGTATTTTCCATGACTACAGTATGAAAGAATGGTCTAGTTGGAAATCTCTGCAATATTATAACTTACACCTAACATGGTAACCCGGCCACATAATCCTGATGGTTTCCGGTTAAAATAACAAAATAAAACATTTGGTCTCTTTTCATTGTTTAAAAAACCGAGTGAGGGATTATGCAATCATTTTAACGAGATGTGATTAGAATTCTGTATTATACACTGTAAGGGTTTCCGAGAAATGTTTCTCTATCCACAACAGTGTAAAAAGTGCCCTCCCCAATCAGAAGTTGTGGTGGGCTGTAAAAACTGACCTCGATTGAGTTTGATTGTTAACGTCCAACAACAGGAGTAGCACAACATGTTCAATGGAGTTAATTATCTGTGCTGGATATTTTTTCTCCCCCGTTCTCCTAATTAGGGGTGCTGGGCCAAGCTGCAGCAATGACGTTACTGTATGTCCACATTTTTACCTCGTCGACAGTTGCATCATGCAGTTACATGCTGCTAGTTAATGGAAATGTGTAACGGATCTGAATTTACACGAGGAGTGCATGTTGTTTGTGGGATATGCAGCCTACTTGTGTCTAAAATAATTATCTCACCCTGTGAGTGGCCTGCGCCTGTTGCAAACATAAATCAAAGCAGGAATAGCCTACAGTCAGAGAGATTTAGCAGTAGTGCTGTCACTTTTAAACAACTGAAAAACATGAAAACTTAAGATCTAGTGCTTTTTATGTTTAAATTGTCCCTTTTCCTTTTGCATCTTTTGTCAAAACATCTAAATCAAACATTAAATCTACAGCGTCTTTTACAACAACAGAATAACTTTTTTAAGAAGCAGGCTTTTATTACACAAAGCATTTGTATTGAATGGGATACTGAATTGTATCCAAGTTATAAATAAAACAAAGATTACTTAAATATTTAAATATGAATATGAATTCCCATAATTCCTGGTAGTGAGGTTGTTAAGGATATGAGTATTTCGGTTTCTGGTTGTGTGGAGGTACACAGTGGCCCCTTTGACTTTCCCTCAAAGGTTGTCCGGAGATCCTCACTGCTGTGCTACATGTGTGCTAGGGACGCAGCTGTACTGACGCACCTGGGACCAGTACAGCAGGGCACAGTGGTTGGGGATATGCCTCTGCCTTTAAGATCTAGCTCCCCATAGCCACAGCACTGTGTGACATCCAAGCGCAATATTAAACCAGTCTTTGAAGTCATTGAATTGTTGGGGATTTGTCGTTATTGTATATCCTTGCTATGCGGCCACATGCCGGATATATGGCTTGTGTCTATCATTTTCTTTATGTACAGACCCATACGTTGCACTCATGCTGTCACCCCTTCTAGTCCCTCTAAAACACGCACACATACAGAGTTAGATGCTGCTTACCTCTCCAATAGCCATAATGACCTGTATCTGAATCCAAATTAACCACAAATTTTCCTAATCAACAGAATGCACACGCTGAAGAAAACTCGAGCCAGAGAGGGGGAAAAAGCAATTAACTGTTCTACATCACATCCAAATAATTACACGATGAAATGTGGAGAATTCTGTGGCAAACACATTCACAGAGATTTTACAGATTTTATATTCAGTTGCCTGGGGATAGAGAAAGTTACCCTGAATAGCAAAATGTAAATCTCAAGCATTTGAAGTAGCTAAATATTGCATAATTTTTAGAATGAGTTTATCCTCCCTAGTAAGTGAAAATACAGTAAATATTTTGCCAAAGCAGATGTTCACAGAAATCTTAGTAAAAAAGAGTGATCTTAAGTGAGAGAGGTGCAGCATAGAAATTACAGACAGACAGATAGATAGATAGATAGATAGATAGACAGACAGATAGATAGATAGATAGATAGATAGATAGATAGATAGATAGATAGTGTTGTTATAGCAGTGTTAATATTTGATGCACAGTTAGATTTGATGTCAGTTTTCAGTGTCTCTTTTCTCGCGTCCATCATCACTCCATCAGCAGCACAGCACGGTCGCGGGTTGAGTATGACTGAATTCTGACGTCGCCGTCATATAAATCCTCGACCAGTTAAATGCTAGCGGCGCGACGCGACGCGTCACAAGCTGAAGGCGCCCGTTATAATCAGCGCAAGACACGGGAGCGTTGCGTCCAGCGCGTGACGAATATTCGCGGAGTGAGTGGATTGGTCGTTGCTCATTGCTCGGTCTAGACACTCGGAGGCGGGGGAACTGAAGACTCTTTACAGCCCACTTTAAAAATCCGTCAAAACCGACTCACGGGCGCCAAGTCAATGAGAATAACGGCAGTAACTCATAGAGGACGGTCCTCACATCCCCATCCTCAAGTTTTGTGGCGTTACATGTTTCATCCGAGGTAAACCCCGGGGAGAGCTTCATCTGAAGGACGTTTCTCAGAAATTCACCATCTAAGAAAATCCGTCCGGTAAGACTGAACGTTTTTAATGTTGTGATATTCTTCATATAATAATTTCATCTTTCATAGATACGATATGTGTCGCAGTTTCCCATATTTTTAGTCCTTTGTGACCCACATTTTGGATGCAAGTTGGGCTTATAACAATGACATTATTATTCCTCAAAGGACATATAACTACTGCCCCTGTGACTCATGGGCATCTTAATAGACATTTATTTCTAAATATACTAAACTGTTATACGTGCTTTAATTCATCGTGTGGTTGATTTGAATATCAGTGTGTAAATACTTTCTGTCGCTTAGTAACAGCAGAAACTTTAGCTACTGCTCGTTAATGTCTCAAATCTTGGTGCTTTGTCTACCTAGACAGCATTTTTTTTGGCATCCTAGGTACGTGTGCGGATTTAACAGCTAAATCATTATCAGCTGAATTTAGTGAGTGCGTGAAGAGGAAAGCATCTGCGCCCATGATTCCCAAAAATGCTGTCCAAGTAGACAGCTCAGTAGGGATTGAGAGACAGCCAATGACATGATGACATGCCAGTGTGGTGTAACTGTTTGCTTAAAAAAAAAAAGAAAAGATCCTCATGACTGTGTTAAGGTCAGTATATATATATATATATATATATATATATATATATATATATATATAAAGGCAAACAAATAGCCTAGAAACCTTTGATCTTCTGGAAAATATATACTGTTATATTAGTAGATTAGTATTTTAATAGATTTTCGCTTACACTATTTCAAGGTGTCCTTGTTACAGTGTAATATATATTTAAGTGCTGAGTAATATTAATTAACTACATGTACTTACTGTATGGTTAGGATTAGGAATAGGTTGTAGTTTAGGGTTACTTGCATGCAATTATGCATAATTTATTGTTAATGTAAAAGTAAGTGCATGCAATGTGTGTAACAAGGACACCTTAAAACTAAGTGTTTTATCGATCTTTCTTTGATGGTTGCACCACTTTTTTTACACAATTTTTAGAGTCATTAAATCACAATTTTCAGAAAAGTTTTTTTTTTTTTTTACACAAAGATTACCTAAGACTTAGCTGCCTACTGTAAGCTTATAACTAGTAAGTTTATACCTCACCTCTCTCTGGCATCAAGTTTTTCCCCCTCCAGACTTCATGTTAAGACTCACTACAGTACAGTTTCAGTGTATGAATGGACAGGAGTTACTTGTGTTCCTGTGTGCACCTGTGTCTTTTATCATCCCAGAGCGTCTGGGTAGCAGATGCGACCCAGCAGAAGTGACCTAGCTGAAGCTGAGATATTCAGTATCGTGTGTTCTAGAGCACGTCAGGTGGTTGAGGTGGTAGATTACGGCACAGAAGGTGCTGTGCTCTAACCAGTGATTAGCTGGGGACGAGTGAAAGCACGATTTCCCTGTCTCTCTCTCCTTCTCTTCCTTTCTGTTTAGGTCTGTGCAACCACAGCGGGTGTTAGACAGAGCATAATAATCACATCTTGACTTCAAAAGAATTGATTTCTCTCTAATCCTGTCATTTTGAATACACCTCGTCTTAGATGTCTTAGGCCTGCTCTTAGAGTGTCCCAGTTAGTCTATAGTGACATGTCAAGATAACAGCTGAATACATGAAATATGATTCTTATGTGCACATTGATTTACATTGTTACTGATTTTCTTATTGTATGCCCTTTCGAAATATACAGAAATGTATCTGGAACATCACTTGACAAACTAATCCATTATAGAGTTGTTTAAAAGGTGGTGGTTTAATAAGAAATGTTTCAACAAAATTTATTTATTCTTATCCTAAGGCATTTTGGGATGGCTGTTTTGTATTTGATATAGAATTTAATTTCTATGTGATATGAAGTCAAGCATCAGAGGTCACGCACTGGAACAGGTGGTCAGATCTGAACCATGTTAGCTTTAGTAGAGTAGTCTGATGTTTGATTGTTTGTGATGAGTGCAGCTGTTTTTTTAACTAAATGAAAACCAAACATCATTTATTTGCTTAATATGTGTGAAAATGAAATAATAGTGTGCAGTAAGAGAGTTTGAACCCAAAGCATGGTTAGGCTACTCGACTCAAGGTGACTTTGTTCTTCTTAAAGGAATAATTAAACCAAAAATGAAAATTTGATAAATAACTTACTGTAAGGCCTGTTTGTTTCTTCATCTGAACAGATTTGGAGAAATTTAGTAGCATCACTTGCTCACCAATCGATCTTCTGCAGTGAATGGGTGGAGTCCATCAGTTAACAGAGTGAAATGAAAAGCTGC